>NC_070591.1:2706668-2719330 GCF_027409825.1 Scomber japonicus | reverse complement strand
CCTTACTTTAGGTGCAAATGACATATCTAGTAAGGTCTGTTTAAGGGTTAAACCTTTTTTAAACCAACTTTATTCTAAGTTTGACACATAATTATATTCAACAGGCCTCATTTAAATTAAACTAGACCTCATATTTTAAGGTGTTAAAGTCAAAATTGCTCAACAGGAGGGTTAAATCTTTCATTTTGGGGAGTTTGAAGACAGAAACTCACTTTTTTAGGCTTGTTTTTTTTAAAGTTAAAAGGACTTCTTCAAACTCTTTAACCCTCGTATCGTCCTCCCTGGTCAAATTGACCCCGTCTTATTCTTCTTTCCTCCCTTCCTTCCTTCCTTCCGCCTGTACTTCCTCCATCCCCCTTTCTTCCCTCCTTCTTTCATTCCCTCCTTCCTCCCTCCTTTCCTTCCTCCCTTCCTTATTCCTTCCTCTCTCCTTCTGTCTTTCTTTCCTCTGTCCTTCTTTCCTACCTTCCTTCCTTCTTTCCTTTCCTCCCTTCTTCCTTCCCTCCTTCCTTTCTCCCTCCTTTCCTCCCTTTCCTTCCTTCCTTCCTCCCTCCTTTCCTTCCTTCTTCCTTCCTCTCTTCCTCCCTTCCTCTCTCCTTTCCTTCCTTCTTTCCTTTCTTTTCTTTCCGGAAGGACGACACGAGGGTTAAATCAAGTCTCCGGGCCGTTTCCTTGACAACAGCGAGTCCATTTCACTGACTGACTGAGTTTATTTCAGTTTTTAAAAAGATAAACTCAGTCACACAGAAAGATTTAAAAGCAAAGTATGATCATTAATCACTTTATTTTAAAAGATAAGAGGAACGAGAAGCCATTAATAAAAATATAGATATTTATATTAAAGATAAAGACGTGAACCAACACCCTGCTGACTGATAACACCACCCAGGACTGAATCACAGCTATCTGAAGGAATCTGGGTGTGGATACTGATCGACATACTCCCTCTTCCTCCTCTTCCTCTTCCTCCTCCTCCTCTTCCTCAGCTGCCCTTCAGCAAGGCACTAAACCCCCATCAGCTGATCGTGGGGGGATTTTTTTTTTCTCTTATAATTATGAATCATAAGCGTGACTGCATGAATGTGAAGCAGGGTGGGGGCTCTGGGTGATAAGAAAACGCTGACTCACACCCCCCCAAAACACCTTTAATATTATATTTTAATATCTATTTATTATATATATTATTATATATTTCAGTTTTTGAGTTCAATGAAAGAGTTTTGGTTGTTTTTTAACTTTTCAGACGTTGAGTTTTGCCACTTTTATGATTATTAAACTGATAATTGACGCTTTTTTAGCACTTTTAGCAGCATTTCTTGTATAAAAAGTGCCAAACAATTAAAGTTATTAGTAGTATAATTATTAAAATCAGCTCTACAGATGATCTACATTCAGATTATGAAGCTGCTGTTTTGTCTGCAACTTTTCCTTCTTCTCATTTTTACTGTTTTTTTTAACCACACTGTAAAAAATAAGAGTCTCCTCTCTTCTCTCTTCTCTCTGCACGCTTTTATTTTGAAGGTTTTTTTCTGGCTCGGCGTTTCGAACCCTCCTGTGGCTGCTTCTAGGAAAAACGAACCTCTTTCTAGTGTTTCACTCTTCCTGACAACACGAGCGTCTGGAGGAGCCGAGCAGCGAAAAACAACTGAACGCTTCCAGGTGTAAAAATGCTAATTCACTTTTTTTCTCCCCTTCCTCCTCTCCTTTCCTTTCCTTCTCTTCTTTCCTCCTGTCTTACCTTGCAGCTGTTTGAACCTTCCCTCCAGCTGGTTGTAGTTGAAAGCAGCCTGGCCTGAGAAGCCGGGGTTCGGGCTGGGCCCCCTGATGGGGCTGAGGCTGGGGGCTGGGGCCGCGGCCGGGGCTCGGACCCCCGCCGTGGTGGGAGCCGACCGGCGACGGCGAGAGAGGGGACGGCGGCGGCGGAGGCGTTGTAGTCCGAGGTAGGAGAGAGAGCGCCGGGGGGGCGAGAGAGGGGCCGGGGAGCGAGGCGGTGGCGGGTGGCGCTCTGAAGCTCCATGATGATGAGACTCCAGAGAAGGACGGAGAAGGATTTTTTTTTTTTTTTTTTTTAGAGGAGACGAGTCCACAGAGGCATCAGAGACTCAACCTTTAAAATGATTCCAGGTAGAAAAACAGGAGCAGCTTGTTGGAAGTCTGATAGTCCACGAGGAGAGTCACTGATTCTCTCTCTGCAGCAGTTTGGAGTTAGAAAGGTTTTCCTGAGTTTCAAACACACATTAAAAAAACATGAAAACAGCTTCTTAATAATCCAGGAAAAAGAGGAAAAGTCACAATTCTTCTTCTTCTTCTTCTCTTTTCTTCTTCTCCTCTTCTTCTTCTTCTTCTCTTCAGGACAGCAGGACACACATGAAGGCTGAACTGCAGACTCTCTCTTTTCTTTTTCTAGCGTGAAAGCAGAAATCGCTGGCTCAGCAGACGCACCCGCAGCGGAGACGGCAGAGGCATCACGCTCCTCTTTTCTCTCTCCATCCATCCGTCCATGTGTGTGTGTGTGTGTTTAAGTGTGTATCTAAGTGTGTGTGTGTGTGTGTGAGGCGTCCTCTTTCATATATATAGATATCACACCTTTAGTTTCCTCCTTCCTCCATTCAGGAATCCAAACATCCAAACAAGCATGAAGCAGCAGCAGCAGCACAATGAGAGAAAGAAAGAGAGAAAGAGAGAGAGAAAGAGAGAGAGAGAGACGGAGGAGGAGGAGTGCAGGAAACCGAGAGAGAAACGGAGAGATGGAAGGAGGTAGAGAGAATGAAAGCGTGGGTTTGTCCTCCGGTCGGTGTGCAGCTGGAGCCGCGTCCTCTCAGACACTGAAAACACCTTTCAGACGGAGGGAGAGCCAACGAGGAGGAGGAGGGGAGAGGGAGGAGGGAGGGAGGGAGGAGGGGAAAGAGGGAGGAGGGAGGGAGGGGAAAGAAGGGGGGGAGGGGTTGCCTATATAAAGGAGTGGCTACCCCCCCTACTGGAGGCCAATCAGAGAGCGGTGATGTCATAGCTTGTTAGCATAAGAGGGAGAGTGGGAGGAGAGAGAGAGAGAGAGAGAGGAGAGAGAGAGAGAGACACTGGATTCACACTGAAGATCAAATTTGACTGAAAAAGAGAATATTCACCCTTCCTTTATGTTTATATTATTTCATTCATATCACACTTTTACTTTATTTTTATTTAAAATGCTTCATTAGTGTAGTTTTATGATCTTTAAAGCTTTTTATTAAATGGTCCCAGATATTATAAATGAGTTGAAGAAGTTGCCTTCTCCTTTAAAAAGCTCCTAACAGATAATAATAAATCTTCTATAAATAGTCAGAAGTGGGTCAAACACTGCAGAGGTTTTAAAATCATGTCAAACTTGTTGATTCTTGTCCTCACATTAACTTTAGAGTCACACTCCTTTTATAAACTCAGAAACTTTACAAACATTTAATAAAACACATTAAAGTCCTGAAATGTTGATTGAACCCTTCTGATAAAGATGTGCACATCTGGAGGTAAAGAAGCAGATGCTGAAGCAGATAACTAAACCTGTGAGAGCAGATAGAAGCTGTGAGCTGCTTGCTGAATGCAGGTAGGATTACAATCACACCTGCATTGGGAGCTAGCTTCCTACTACCAGCAATACTCTACTTTAACTTCATTTTATTTCCTATTTCCTATTCCTTTTCTCTTCCTTCCTTCTTCCTGCATTCCTCCCTCCCTCCCTCCCTCCTTTCCTTCCTTCTTCCTCCTCCTTCCTCCGTCCTCCCTCCCTCCTTTCCTTCTTCCTCCTTTCCTTCCTTCTTCCTCCTCCCTTCCTCCGTCCTCCCTCCCTCCTTTCCTTCCTTCTTTCTGCATTCCTCCCTCCCTCCCTCCTTTCCTTCCTTCTTCCTCCCTTCCTCCTTTCCTTCCTTCTTCCTCCTCCCTTCCTCCATCCTCCCTTCCTTCCTTCTTCCTGCATTCCTCCCTCCTTCCCTCCTTTCCTCCCTTCTTCCTCCTCCCTTCCTCCTTTCCTTCCTTTTTCCTCCCTCCCTCCCTCCTTTCCTTCTTCCTCCATCCTCCCTTTTTCCTCCCTCCCTCCCTCCCTCCCTCCTTTCCTTCCTTCCTTCCTCCCTCCTTTCCTTCCTTCTTCCTTCCTTCCTTCTTCCTCCCTCCTTTCCTTACTTTTCTTTCCTTTCCTATTTAACTATTCTAATCATGTTAAATGTATTTTTTATATATTGCCATGTGTTGCTTTTATATTCTATCTCCACAGCAGCTGTTCATCTTCTATAAGAACCAGTACGAGTCATTTCCAGACGGCAGAAAATGTTTAAAAAGACAAAAAACACACACGTACAAAATGTTCATTCTGCTTCAATAAAGATCATAGAGAGGACATACGAGTGTGTGTGTGTGTGTGTGTGTGTGTGCACGTGTGTGTGTGTGTGCACGTGTGGTGTTGTCTAAGCTCATCACTCACACACAGACGTCCAAACATCCTGACAATATCTGAGCCACTAATATTAGAGCCGCTCCGTGTGTGTGTGTGTGTGTGTGTGTGTGTGTGTGTGTGTGTGTGTGTGTCCGTGTGTGTGTGTGTATGTGTGTGTGTCTGTGTGTGTGTGTGTCTGTGGATGCTCTTCCTGTCTGAGCCCTGCCAGCACTTCCTGTTTGATCCCCGCTGCTGTCCGTCAACGCACACACACACACACACACACACACACACACACACACACACACACACACATATGTATAAATCTGCAGGTTTTTAGGAAGAAGGTGGAGGCGAGCATTAGGGAGGAGATGAGAGGTCAAAGGTCACGACATGAAGACAATACACGGAACAAATAATCATGTGACCCTGAAATAACCGCAGCACCACAGAAGAAGAAAGCAAACTATCAAAGAACAATATGAGATCATATTTCAGCAGAGAGTCAAATCACGATCCTTTAACCTTTCCCTCTAGCGCCACCATCAGGCCAAACCTCCTAAAGAGCGTGACCTTTGACCTCCTGACTGAAACAAAAAAAGGCACCAACTCCACCCAGAGTCTGTGTAGATCATTAACAGATGAAAAGGAGAGTAAAAGGTCACACACACACACACAGTCTCACACACACACACACACACACATAGAGACACTACAGTCACACACACACACACACACACACACACACTCACAGACGCACACAGTCACACACACACACACGCACACACACACCAGAGACATACGCACACAGTCACACACACACACACACAGAGACATACACACACACACACACACACACAGTCACAGACACACACATAGAGACATACAGTCACACACACACACACACACACACACAGAGACATACACACGCACACAGTCCACACACACACTTACACACACACACACACACACACACAAAAACACACTAGGAAACACCCATCTTTGATCACGTAATGATTAATATTCAGTCAGAAACCGTCTGCAGATGCTGAAAAAGTTTAAATATTGACACAAAATAAATATAATCCTAAAACATCAATATCATGATGATGTTAAGGAGATTTTTTTCTTTTTAGCTCCTAATTTTGATTTTGTGGTAAACCAGGGCCCTTTAACTTAAAATAAAGACATCTAAACTAACGAAATGAACCTTTAATAACTCATATTCTTCACATCTCCAGCTTCTATATTAATATTGTGAGTCCTCTACTGGAATATCTTTTACATGATTTCCAGTTAAAAACTCCTTATTTATCTTCTACTGGTCCTTTATGCAGCCGCTCAGTTCAGCCTCTGTCTGTTAACAGGCCGTTTTAGCTCCTTAGCAACCGCCTTAGCAACCGAGGATACAGAACAGACGGCATTTTTTAGGGGCACGTGCAAACAATATGACATCAGCTCGTATGAAAAGGTAGAAAAAAAAAATGTCACAAATGAGGCGTTCAGGAGCAGGTTGGAACTCTGAGTTTTGCAGCGTTTTGCAGCATTTTGCAGCATTTTGCAGCCTCCAGTTTTGGAGCTTTGAAGCGTGTTTAACATCTGACATCTTAACAAGTAAACAACAGGAAGCTCAACCTTTTAAACACAATCATGCATCGCTCTGTGTGAAGTCTTTTGAAGGAAAGGAGGGAGGGAGGAAGGATGGAAGGGAGGAAGGATGAAGGAAAGGAAGGGAGAGAGGAAGGAAGGAAGGAAAGAAGGTAGGAAGGACGGACAAAGGAAGGTAGGAGGGAGGAAAGAAGGAAGGCGGGAGGAAAGAAGGATGGAAGGGAGGAAGAAAGAAGGAGGGAGGGAAGGAAAGAAGGAAGGACGGACAAAGGAAGGTAGGAAGAAGGAAGGAAAGGAGGGGAGGAAAGAAGGAAGGAAGGGAGGAACATCTCCTGTTTTTGGAGCTTTGAAGCGTGTTTAATATCCGACATCTTAACAGGAAGTAAACGACAGGAAGCTCAACCTTTTAAAAACACAATCATGCATCTCTCTGTGTGTGAAGTCTTTTGTCTCATCTAGCAGGGAGGAAACCATGGCAACCCCCAAATTACTGCAGACCAGGCTTCTCATTTAAAATGTAAAGTGACAGTTAAAGGAAACAGTTTAGTTTTGTAATCTGGTTACTAAAGGATTACATTACACTGTTTTTTATCTCTTTGGTGGTAAATTACAAACCTGACTGTCTCTTCTCTCAGATTAAAGACTAGAAACGTCGTGTTGAAGGAATCTGACTTGATTTAAAGAGAGTGAGACTTCTTCTTCTTCTTTATTCTCTTTTATGTGTCAAGCTCAGGTTGTGACTTTAACTCTTTAAAACTAGGAGAAGCTTTTTTTACGTTCTTTTAAGCTTCCTGTCGTCCTCCCGGGTCAAATTGACCCCGTCTGGTTCCACTGTTCCTTCTTTCCTCCCTCCTTTCCTTCCTCTCTCCCTTCTTTCCTTCCTTTTTCCTTGGTTCCTTCCTTCCTTTTTCCTCACTTCCTCCCTTCCTCCCTCCCTCCTTCCTTCCTTCCTTCTTCCTCCCTTCCTCCCTTCCTTCTTTCCTTCCTTCCTTCTTCCTTCCTTCTTCCTGCATTCCTCCTCCTTTCCTTCCTCCCTTCTTTCTCCCTCCCTCCCTCCCTCTCTCCTTTCTTTCCTTCCTCCTTTCCATCCCTATCTCCTTTCCTTCCTTCCTTCTGTCCTCCCTCCTACCTCCGTCCTTCCCTTCCTTTCCTTCTTTTTTCCTCCCTCCCTCCCCTTCTTTCCTTCCTCCTCCCTTACTTCTTCCTGCATTCCTCCCTTCCACCTTTCTTCTTCCTGCATTCCTCCCTCCCTCCTTTCCTTCCTTCCTTCCTCCCTTCCTCCTTTCCTTCCTTCTTTCTCCCTCCCTCCCTCCTTTCCTTCTTCCTCCCTTCCTTTCTCCCTCCCTTCCTCCTACCTTCCTTCCTTCCTCCTATCTTCCTCCCTCCCTCCCTTCCCCCTTCCTCCCTTTCCTCCCTTCTCTCACTCCTTTCCTCCCTTCTTTTTTCTCTCTCTCTCTCTCTCTCCTTCTCCCTCCCTCTCTCTGAGCGTCACGCCACGTTTCCTGGCCGTCATCTGGTCTCCTCGTGGCTCGGACCCTCAGGGCGACCCCCGCCATCGAACCAAACGCACCATTCATTCATGCAGTCTGAACAAAAAGCAGATTCTTACTTCTGGAGCTTTACTTTCTATCATCTCTCTCTCTCTTCCTGTCTTATTGATGCTGTTTGTTAGACGAGGAAACTCTCTCTGGATCCAAATTAAGACTCAACAATAAAACTGATCCCAGCAGACTCCCTCGGGGTCGGGGTGGGGGAGGGGGGGGGTGAGGAAGGGGGGGGGGGGGGGGGGGCTGAAACACTTCCTGAGTCTGTTAACAGGGTGAATAGCTGCTGTTGCTGCAGAGCTGGGCCGTGGTGCGTTCAGGGTTCAAACTTGTGTCGGTGCAGTGGTGAATTTCACACTGACGCGCCGCCTCAGAACACACACACACACACACACACACACACACACACACACACACACACACACACACACACACACACACACACACACACACAGAGACACACACACACACACACACACACACACACACACACAGAGACACACACACACACAGAGACACACACATTCCTGTGAGGTCAGAAACCAACGAGCAGGCGTTCCCGTGACGACGTGATGAGCTGATGAGATGCCTCCCGATCTTTAAACTTATTTATATACGACAAATAATATGAATATAAAATAAAAGACAGGAATGTAAAAGGAGAGGAGGACAGGAGCTTTCTTTTCTCCTTCTTTTTATTTGTCTCACTTTATATTTAACAAACTGAACTTTATAAAATACATTTAACTTTGTGTTCATGCTTCTTTCATTTATAAAATATTATATTTTTTAAAGTTACTTGTTTATAATGAATCTGCATTTGTTCATGTATTTATTGTACTATGTCCTACTATTAATACTACTAATAATACTACTACTACTACTACTACAAGAAGTACTACTACTACTAAAAGTACCACTACTACCACTACTACTACTACTTAAAGTACTACTACTACTACAAGAAGTACTACTACAAGCAGTACTACTATTACTACTACTACTACTACTAAAAGTACTACTACTACAAGAAGTACTACTACTACTACTACTACTACTACTACTACTACTACTACAAGAAGTACTACTACTACTACTACTACTACAAGAAGTACTACTATTACTACTACTACTACTACTAAAAGTACTACTACTACAAGAAGTACTACTACTACTACTACTACTACTACTACTACTACTACTACTACTACAAGAAGTACTACTACTACTACTACTACTACTACTACTACAAGAAGTACTACCACTACTACTACTATTAAAAGTACTACTACTACTACTACTACTACTACTAAAAGTACTACTACTACTACTACAAGAAGTACTACTACTACTACTACTACTACTAAGAAATACTACTACTAATACTACTAAAAACTACTACTTAAAGAAGTACTACTACTACTATTACTAGTATTCTTTATACTTGTAGTATCTTTAATTTCCTGCTGGAGGATCAATAAGTTTATCTTATATTATGAGTTTTATGTTTTATGTAAAAAAGGAAAAGCAGTCAGACAGAAGAATAAACTGAAGAGAAAAAGAAGGAAAAAAAGAGAAAAGTAAGAATGAAAATAAAAGAGAAAAGATTAAAAGAGAGAAAGAAAGAAAGAAAGAAAGAAAGAAAGAATAAAGGAATAATAGAGGAGTGGAGCTTCTTTACTTTCACTTTCCTTCTTTCACTGTTTTTATAAAACCACGTTTTCACAAAACATGTTAAAAACACACACACCAACATTCCTGGAATTCCTGCATCTGGTCGTCTGAACAGGAAGTGACACACACACACACACACACACACACACACACACAGACAGAGAGACACACACACACACACACACACACACACACACACACACACACAGAGAGAGACATACACACACACACACAGTCACACATACACACAGTCACACACAGAGAAACACACAGAGAAACACACACACACACACAGAGTTACTGGTTTTAATTACTGAGCTTCGTCTCTTTTGGTTTTTGTGGCTTTAAATTTTCACTTTATGCTGATTTTCAGATTATTTACCAAAATAAAACGACCATCAATATTTAATAAAAGTCTTTAAGTTGTTTAATCAGCTCACAGTGGAGAC
The DNA here is from genome assembly GCF_027409825.1 of Scomber japonicus. NCBI lineage: Eukaryota > Metazoa > Chordata > Actinopteri > Scombriformes > Scombridae > Scomber > Scomber japonicus. Next base: position 2,709,653 of record NC_070591.1, on the reverse strand, counting down.
AGGAAACTAACTTTTGAATTAATTGATTAATAACTTCTTCTGTTCAGTTTCACACTGATATAAAACTGGAACTAGTAACATTTTGGGCTTTTTTAATGTTCAATAATTTGAAATCATGAACTATTTAATCAAACTTAAATATGAGCAGATTTAAAAGCTGCATCAAGCTTCCTGTTCGTCCTTCTGCTGCCTCTCATCATCAGTTATTCTGAGCTGAACAATTTACCAGAATCACCTCAGGAACAAAGCCAACGTCCCAACAGGTCGATGAGGAGAGAGGAGAGAGCTTCTCCTCTTCATCCTCCTCCTTATCATCCTCTGCACCCAACATTAACACCGATGTTTTGTCTCTAATCTCTTCTTCTTCTTCTCTTCTTAACATCCTGAGTTCACACTGAGCACTCTTCTTCTTCTTCTGCATTTAAACTTCTTAATATTTATTAATGAAGTATAGAAACATGCAGCTCTCTGAGAACCTGATGATTTCACTCTGAACCGTCAGAAAGCTGGGTGTGTTTAACTATGAACATTTTAAACTATGTTTAAAATTTAAAGTTTAAAATTTAAAGTTTCCAGTTGATCAGCTCGTCTGTTAGCTGATGAGTTGATGCAGCTTTAAGGTCAAAGGTCAGCGGTCAGCAGCATTGAGTTTAATATGATGTTAAAACAAGAAGTCTTACATTTCTTCCTTCCTTCCTTCCTTCCTTTCTTTCTTTCTTTCTTTCTTTCTGCTATGGAGCCAAGATGGCGGCCGTTGATGATGAGAAGTGTTCACAGTTTCAACTTTTCTGACTGTTCATAGTGAAAGCATCAGGTTCTCATAGAGCTGCTCAGTGTGACCGCAGGATATTAAAGAAGAGAAGAAGAAGAGATTAGAGACACAGATTACATCATCGTGTCCGTTTATGTTCAGTTTATTCTTCATGTTTAGAATAAACACACTTACATCACCCTGTGTGTGTGTGTGTGTGTGTGTGTGTGTGTGTGTGTGTGTGTGTGTGTGTGTGTGTGTGTGTGTGTGTGTCTGTGTTTTTTCAGTGTGTGTGTGTGTGTGTGGATTATTTTTAAGATGCTGCAATTTTATTCGTCATAAAGTCGACACACATGAAATCCACCCACACATACTGAACACAAACACACACTAACACACACACACACTGAACACACACACACACACAGAAAACAGACACACACTCCTTCTGTCTCTGTCTGCACTGTAAGTAGATCTGCCTGCGTTTCCATGGTGACGGCTGGTTTTGTGTTTCCCAGGATATCGTATGGAGGTGTAACACACACACACACACACACACACACACACACACACACCTACACACACACACACTCAGCATCAGTTTTCAGGTGAGCTGAAGGTTTGAATGACTGAAAGCTGAAGTTTCTGATCAGAGATGAATTTATTGATTAACCCCTAACCCTAACAGGTGACACAGAGTCTGATCTGATTCTACATTAAAGTATAAAACTATAAAACTGATCATCTTAAATTATTGATCTGATACAAAAGTTAAAAGTTAGTTAAACTGGAGGATGTGACTCCTGCAGGTGATGTGAGGCGATCCTCTAGATCAGAGGTGTCAAACTCATTTTCATTCAAGGGCCACATACAGACTAATTAGATCTCATGTGGGCCGGATCATTAAAAAGATGCAAGGAAAGAATGAAGGAAGGAAGGAAGGAAGGAAGGAAGGAAATAAGAAGGGAAGAAAGGAAAGACAGGCAAAAGGAAGGAGGGAAGAAAAGTAGGAAAGACAGACAGACGGAAGGGAGGAAAGAAGGGAGGAAGGACAGATGGAAGGAAAAAAGGAAGGTAGGAAGGACAGATGAAAGGAAGGAAGGAAAGACAGAAGGAAGGAAAAAAGGAAGGTAGGAAGGACAGATGAAAGGAAGGAAGGAAGGAAGGAAGGAAGGAAGGAGGGAAAGACAGGCAAAAGGAAGGAGGGAAGAAGGGAGGAAGGACAGATGGAAGGAAGGAAGGACAGATGGAAGGAAGGAAAAAAGGAAGGTAGGAAGGACAGATGAAACGAAGGAAAGACACAGGAAGGAAAGTGGGCCGGATTGCTCCCCTCGGTGGGCCGGTTCTGGCCCGCGGGCCGCATGTTTGACTAATCACATCTCACACACTGATGTGAAGCTGGAAACTCCGATATGGACTTGAATGCAGCATTAGAGTCGTGTGATTATAGTGGGTTTGTGTCTTTTTTTGGGGGGGGTGGGGCGGGGGGGGCATGGGGGGGGGGGTGGGGGGGGGGTTATGTGGAGCAGGACATGGAGCAGATTTCAGAGTCAGATCATGTTTGACATTCACACACGTTGATGTTGACTCACACAGACAGTGAAACGCTGCAGTGCAGAGGAGCTGAGCTGCAACCCATCTGATCAGCTGATGGGGCGTTCAGGGTCGGCTCGGGACATTTCTAATACTCACACATTATTATTTATATTACATTTAAAAAGAACAAAGTACCTTAAACTCTAAGTGCTGCTGCTTCAGTGATGTGTTCATTCACAGCTGAGACACAAAGACTGGGTTTGTAATCAAAGCAGGGACAAGGACACACACACACACACACACACACACACACACACTCAGCCTGTATCACATACAGCGCTAATTCAATGTCACCCCCCCTCCCACCCTCCTCCTCCCTCCCTCCAAACATCCTCCGTCACCCTGCTGAGCTCAGCATGGACAGGAAGAGGCTGAGAGGAGGAAGAGAGGAAAGAAGAAGGAGAAGAAGAAGAAGAAGAAGAAGAAGAAGAAGAAAGGCACCAACTGGACATTCAGACGCTTCCACACTGAGCCGAAAACACGAGAACAAGAGAGGAAAATATTCTCACGTTTAGAAATCTGTCAAATATGAAATAACACTCTCACATATTCAACTATTGGAAAGAAAACTGACTTCTGAAACTCAAAGTACGTGATCGCCATTATTAGTCTTTTTTCCCCCATTTATAAATGAATTA
>NC_070591.1:2691668-2701668 GCF_027409825.1 Scomber japonicus | reverse complement strand
TACAACCCTTTAAGACACTAAATATCCGTCAATTCACATGTCAACTACACCTGCATAAGTGTGGAAATGAACTGTATGTCCTTGTTAGCCCTCCCATACTGTCATAATTAGTCTCTATACACAATTTCGGGATTACAAATCATGATGAGATGATAAGACAGCGTGTTAAAACCTAAATTAAATCACATGAAGGATCAGTAGACTCAGTTTAGGCTCTCAACTGACTGACTGATTTCACTCAATTCCTTCATACAACCCTTTAAGACACTAAATATCCGTCATTTCACATGTCAACTACACCTGCATAAGTGTGGAAATTAACTGTATGTCCTTGTTAGCCCTCCCTTACTGTCATAATTAGTCTCTATACACAATTTCGGGATTACAAATCATGATGAGACGATAAGACAGTGTGTCAAAAGCTAAATTAGATCACATGAAGGCTCAACAGACTCAATTTAGGCCCTCAACTGACATGATTTCACTATAATTAATGTGTTAAATTAGTTTATTCCTTCATACAACCCTTTAAGACAAGTCAACTTACTGATTATCCGTCATTTCACATGTCAACTACACCTGCATAAGTGTGGAAATGAACTGTATGTCTGTATTAACCCTTCCATACTGTCATAATCAGTTTCTATACACAATTTCGGGACCACAAATCATGATGAGACGATAAGACAGCATGTTAAAAGCTAAATTAAATCACATGAAGGTTCAGCAGACTCAATTTAGGCCCTCAACTGACATGATTTTACTATAATTAATGTGTTCAATAAGTTAACTCCTTCATACAACCCTCTAAGACAAGTCCACTTACTGAATATCCGTCATTTCACATGTCAACTACACCTGCATAAGTGCAAAAATGAACTGTATGTCTGTATTACCCCTTCCATACTGTCATAATCAGTCTCTATACACAATTTCGGGACCACATATCATGATGAGATGATAAGACAGGGTGTTAAAAGCTAAATTAAATCACATGAAGGCTCAGCAGACTCAATTTAGGCTCTCAACTGACATGATTTTACTATAATTAATGTGTTAAATTAGTTCATTCCTTCTTTAAAGACACTGAATAGCCGTCATTTCACATGTCAACTACACCTACATAAGTGTGGAAATGAACTGTATGTCCTCGTTAGCCCTCCCATACTGTCATAATTAGTCTCTATACATAATTTCTGGGCTACAAATGATTCATAAATACCTCATCACTCATTAATAAAGGTGATTAATGCTTAATGAAGCTTTCAGAGAGCAGAGAGTACTTGTACTTTACTGTAGTACAGTTTGAAGTAGTTGTACTTTACTGTAGTACAGTTTGAAGTACTTGTACTGTATTGTAGTACAGTTAGAGGTACTAGTACTTTACTGCTGTACAGTTAGAGGTACTTGTACTGTATTGTAGTACAGTTAGAGGTACTAGTACTTTACTGCTGTACAGTTAGAGGTACTTGTACTTTACTGTAGTACAGTTTGAGGTACTTTTACTTTACTGTAGTACAGTTTGAGGTACTTTTATTTTACTGTAGTACAGTTTGAAGTACTTGTACTTTACTGTAGTACAGTTTGAGGTACTTGTACTTTACTGTAGTACAGTTTGAGGTACTTGTACTTTACTGTAGTACAGTTTGAGGTACTAGTACTTTACTGTAGTACAGTTAGAGGTACTTGTACTTTACTGTAGTACAGTTTGAGGTACTTTCACTTTACTGTAGTACAGTTTGAGGTACTTTTACTTTACTGTAGTACAGTTTGAAGTACTTGTACTTTACTGTAGTACAGTTTGAGGTACTTTTACTTTACTGTAGTACAGTTTGAGGTACTTGTACTTTACTGCAGTACAGTTAGAGGTACTTGTACTTTACTGTAGTATAGTTAGAGGTACTAGTACTTTACTGTAGTACAGTTTGAGGTACTTGTACTTTACTGTAGTACAGTTTGAGGTACTTGTACTTTACTGTAGTACAGTTTGAGGTACTTATACTTTACTGTAGTACAGTTTGAAGTACTTGTACTTTACTGTAGTACAGTTTGAGGTACTTGTACTTTACTGTAGTACAGTTAGAGGTACTTGTACTTTACTGTAGTAGAGTTAGAGGTACTTATACTTTACTGCAGTACAGTTTGAGGTACTTATACTTTACTGTAGTACAGTTTGAAGTACTTGTACTTTACTGTAGTACAGTTTGAGGTACTTTTACTTTTCTGTAGTACAGTTTGAGGTACTTTTACTTTACTGCAGTACAGTTAGAGGTACTAGTACTTTACTGTAGTACAGTTTGAAGTACTTGTACTTTACTGTAGTACAGTTTGAGGTACTTGTACTTTACTGTAGTACAGTTTGAGGTACTTGTACTTTACTGTAGTACAGTTTGAGGTACTTGTACTTTACTGTAGTACATTGGAAGATGAAGTTACTGAATATGCTTATAATTAAAATATAGATTACTGCAATTACTTTTAACTGGGCAACATTAAAATGATGCTTTCATGAACACATTAAACATTAATTTTCTAAAAATGTATGCATAAAAAGTATTTTAATTTATTTATTTTAAGTAAAATATATCAGTAATTCTCCCACCAATGCTATTTTTCTATTCAAAAAAGCATCTTTAAATACAGTAAACTGTGTAACCTAAATTAAATATTGTGTTATTAATATTTCCACCTGCAGCAGTATCACACTACTGCTTCATATTTACAGTTCAAACATCAAACTGAAGCAAAAACTCAACACAGACCTTCAGGAATCTGTCAAATGTGAAATAACAGAGTCAGACAGCAGCATCATGTGACCAGCACTCTGCTCTCTGATTGGCTGCAGCTTGTTACAGCATCCTACTGATCTGCTGCTGAACTCCTCACAGCTGAGAGAGGAGCTCCCCCCTCTGGTCACTACGGGTTACTACACACACACACACACACACACACACACACACACACACACACACACACACACACACACACACACACACACACACACACACACACACAAGCTGAAACCTGCTGATATTTCCACATTTTCTGCTTCATAAATGACTCAAATGATCAATAAATGAATAAAATAGTTGCTGATACATTTCCTGATGATGTCACTTTGTTAATTAAACTATTAATTACTTCATTTCACTCGTGGAAGCTGCAGCAGTTTCAGACTTTCTTTAACCCTCCTGTCGTCCTCCTGGGTCAAATTGACCCCGTCTGTTTTGACTGTTCCTTCCTTCCTTCCTTCCTTCCTTTTTCTTTATTTTTTCCTTCGTTCTTCCCCTCCTTCCCTCTTTCTTTGCTCCCTCCTCCTCCCATCCTTCCTTCCTTCCTCTTTTCCTCCTTACTCCTATCCTTCCTTCCTTCCATCCATCCCCTCTTACTCCTTTCCTTCCTTCCTTCCTTCCTCACTCCCTTCCTTCCATCCCTCCTTACTCCTTTCCTACCTTCATTTACTCCTTCCTTCCTTCATTCTTTCCTTCCTTACTCCCTTCCTTCTTTCCTTCCATCCCTCCTTTCCTTACTTACTCCCTTCCTTCCTTCCTCACTCCCTCCCTTCCATCCCTCCTTGCTCCTTTCCTTCCTTCCTCCTTTCCTCCTTCTTTCCTTCCATCCCTCCTTTCTTTTCTTACTCCCTTCCTTCCGTCCCTCCTTACTCCTTTCCTTCCTTCCTCCTTTCATCCTTCCTTCCTTCCTTCCATCCCTCGTTTCCTTTCTTACTCCCTTCCTTCCATCCCTCCTTACTCCTTTCCTTCCTTCCTTCCTTCCATCCCCTCTTCCTTCTTTCCTTCCTTCCTTCCTTCCATCCCTCCTTTCCTTTCTTACTCCCTTCCTTCCATCCCTCCTTACTCCTTTCCCTCCTTCCTCCTTTCCTCCTTCCTTCCTTCTTTCCTTCCTTCCTTCCTTCCATCTCTCCTTTCCTTTCTTACTCCCTTCCTTCCATCCCTCCTTACTCCTTTCCTTCCTTCCTTCCATCCCCTCCTTACTCCTTTCCTTCCTTCCTTACTCCCTTCCTTCCATCCCTCCTTACTCCTTTCCTTCCTTCCTTCCTTTATTCCTTCCTTCCTCCTTTCCTTCCATCCCTCCTTACTCCTTTCCTTCCTTCCTTCCTTCCTTCCTTCCATCCCCTCCTTACTCCTTTCCTTCCTTCCTTCCTTCCTTTCTTACTCCCTTCCTTCCATCCCTCCTTCCTTCCTTCCTCTTTTCCTCCTTACTCCTTTCCTTCCTTCCTTTCTTTATTCCTTCCTTCCTCCTTTCCTCCTTCCTTCCTTCCTTCCTTCTTTCCTTCCTTCTTTCATTCCTTCCTTCCTTCCTTCCTTCTTTCCTTCGTTCTTCCCCTCCTTCCCTCGTCCTTCCATCCTTCCTTCCTTCCTTCCTTCCTTCCATCCCTCCTTACTCATTTCCTTCCTTCCTTTATTCCTTCCTTCCTCCTTTCCTCCTTCCTTCCTTCCTTCCTTCTTTCCTTCCATCTCTCCTTTCCTTTCTTACTCCCTTCCTTCCGTCCCTCCTTACTCCTTTCCTTCCTTCCTTTCTTTATTCCTTTCTTTCTCCTTTCCTCCCTCCTTCCTTCCTTCCTTCCATACCTCCTTACTCCTTTCCTTTCTTACTCTCTTCCTTCCATCCCTCCTTACTCCCTTCCTTCCTTCCTTCCTCCCTTGACCTGAGGACAACACGATGGTTAAAAAGGAAAGTGTTGGTTGAGCTTGTTTTCCCTCATTAAATGCTGCTTTGTGGCGTCTGGATGTTGGGAGCAGGTGAGCAGAGACCGAGAGAGAGCAGCGAGTCAGCAGCAGCAGCACGACTCAGCAGAATAAACCTGATTAGTTTCTGCAGTCAGCAAACAAACAGCAGCTGTGACTCGGCACAAATAAAGACAAACACACACCGAGGAGGCTCAGAGACTCGGACAGGAAGTTGACTTTCAGAAAAACACCTGAATCATGTCACCAAGCCTGAGAGCTGCAACCATTAGTCAATTAACTAGTTTAATTAGGAGGAGGAAGAAGAAGAAGAAGAAGAAGAAGAAGAAGAAGAAGAAGAAGAAGGAGAAGGAGGAGGAGGAGGAGGAAGAGGAAGAGGAAGAGGAAGAGGAAGAAGAAGAAGGAGGAGGAGGAGGAGGAGGAGGAGGAGGAGGAAGAGGAAGAGGAAGAAGAAGAAGAAGGAGGAGGAGGAAGAGGAAGAGGAAGAGGAAGAGGAAGAGGAGAGGAGGAGGAGGAGGAGGAGGAGGAGGAGGAGGAAGAGGAAGAGGAAGAAGAAGGAGGAGAAGGAGAAGGAGAAGAAGCAGATGCAGAAGAAGAAGAAGACATGAATTTAAACAATGAAGGATTCAAACTTCCAGCTTTGCAAATGTTTCATGAAGAAGAAAACTAATTCAACATGTTCGTTAGACGTCGAGGAAACTATAAAAAACTATAATTATCTATAAATCAAAGTCAACAATTCAAACTTCCTGCTTCACATCAAAGTGTTTAGCTCTAGTCCCGCCCACTAACGGTCACCTCGACCAATCAGGTTACTGCTGCTTCCACTGGGAGTCTGCATGAACAGATACACACTGAGTCTCCCTCTGTGTGTGTGTGTGTGTGTGTGTGTGTGTGTGTTCTGTCTGTGTGTGTGTGTGTGTGTGTGTGTGTGTGTGTTCTGTCTGTGTGTGTGTGTGTGTGTGTGTGGCCACCCACTTGCAGCTCAACAACCAGTCAGACTAGAGCAGCTTGTGTTGCTACGCTAAAAATACGCCGCCACTGGGATCCTGTGTGTGTGTGTGTGTGTGTGTGTGTGTGTGTAGTGTAGTGTGTGTTCTGTGTGTGTGTGTGTGTGTGTGTGTGTGTTGCCGGAGTGAAGCTAACCCAATATGCACTCACGCAGAAATAATATATAAAGCGCACACACACACACACGGAGTCATGACAACACACAGAGTTTTAGAAAGTGTGTCACTGCAGGACAGAGAGAGGGGGAGAGAGAGAGAGAGAGAGAGAGAGAGAGAGAGAGAGAGAGAGAGAGAGAGAGAGAGAGAGAGAGAGAGAGAGAGAGAGAGAGAGAGAGAGAGAGAGAGAGAGACAGAGAGAGAGAGACAGAGAGAGAGAGAGAGAGAGAGAGAGAGAGAGAGAGAGAGAGAGAGAGAGAGAGAGACAGAGAGAGACAGAGAGAGAGAGACAGAGAGAGAGAGAGAGAGAGAGAGAGAGAGAGAGAGAGAGAGACTATCTACAGTAACTAATATGAATATTATCTTAATGGATTATCTTTGTAAACAACCTTTAATCCTTATTTTCTTGGATCACTTGTTCTTTTATCTTTTATCTTGTATACATCTTAATCTCTCTTTTGTCCTTCCTCTTAATAATCTTAGTTTTTAGGGGGAGAGGTATTCTGTCGCTCCTGATAGAAAACAGAAATACAAGCAGCAAAGTTTCCTTGAGTTGTTGAGTTGTCCTTGCGTCAAGGAAGGAAAGGAGGAAGGATGGAAGAAGGAACGAAAGGAGGGAGGAGGGAGGGAGAAAAACGGAAGGAGGAAGGAAGGGGGATGGAGGAAGGAAAGAAAGAAAGAGAGAAGGAGGAAATGAGGGAGGACGGACAGACGGAAGGAAGGAAGGGAGGAGGGAAAAAAGGAGGGAAGGAAGGAACAAAGGAAGGAGGGAGGGAGAAAGGAAGGGAGGAAGGAAGGAAAGAAGAAAAAAGGAAGGGAGGAAGCAAAGAAGAAAAAAAAGGAAGGAAGGAAAGAAGGAAGGAGAGAGGGAGGGAGGGAGGGAGGGAGAAAGGAAGGGAGAATGAGGGAGGAAGGGCCGACGGAAGGAAGGAAGGAAGGAGGACGGGAGGAAAGACGGAAGGAAGGAAGGAAGGAAGGAAGGAAGGAAGGAAGGAAGGAAGGAAGGAAGGAGGAGAACAATCTGCAGGTTAACTGATAATAAAAATAATAGTTTGTTGCAGCCTGAGTGAGTTTATTAGAAAACTACAAAAACTACAAAACTACAAAACTAGGAGCTAAAAGATCCACAGAGTTTATATAAACTTTTATAAATCATCACGTCCTGAACGCAGCAGAGTCTCACACACACACACACACACACACACACACTCATATACACACACGCACACACACACACAGGACTGCAGCAGTCTGAGGCGACCTGCTGAAACTAATGATGTCATCTACAGACAGGACGGAGGAAGGGCGAGAGAGCACAGAGAGAGAGAGAGAGAGAGAGAGAGAGAGAGAGAGAGAGAGAGAGAGAGAGAGAGAGAGAGAGAGAGAGAGAGAGAGAGAGAGAGAGAGAGAGAGAGAGAGAGAGAGAGAGAGAGAGAGAGAGACAGAGAGAGAGAGAGAGAGAGAGAGAGAGAGAGAGAGAGAGAGAGAGATGACCAGTTTCACCGGGTCTGTGAAGAACTGTGATATTTATAGCAGAGAGGGCGAGTGTGAAATAAAGAGAGGGAGAGAGAGGGGGGGGGGGGGGGGGGGGGGGGGGGGGGGAGAGAGAGGGGGGGGGGGAGAGGGAGAGAGAGAGAGAGAGAGAGAGAGAGAGGGGGGGGGGGGGGGAGAGAGAGGGGGGGGGAGTAATGATGCTGGCTGAGGACAGGACAGGAAGGACAGAAATAGAAAGAGATAAAAAGGAGAGAGATAAAGATGGAGGGATGACAGATGGACATAAAGAGAAGAGAAAACACGAGACTGAAGCTGGATTTATACTCCTGCTGTTACTACGACCGACCGAAACGGTGTGGGAGCTACGAGGCGTCTGATTGGTCAGATCTCTGCTGCTGGTGATGAGTGATAAGAAGAGGAGGAAGAGGAGGAGAAGAAAGAAGAGGAGGAGGAGGAGGAGGAGGAGGAGAAGATGAAGAGAGGAGGAGAAAGAAGAGGAGGAGGAGGAGAAGATGAAGAGAGGAGGAGGAGGAGGAGGAGGAGGAGGAGGAGGAGGTCAATGACACTGGAGACTACATTTCCCATAATGCAACACAACACCCACGTCCAGCGTTATAAACCACACAGCTCAGAGTTCATTCAGCTTTTCTTTCTTTCTTTCTGACCATCTTTTCACTATCAGATGAATATTTTTTCTCTCCTCTCTCGCCCACGTCCTCCTCCTCCTCCTCCTCCTCTTCCTCCTCCTCCTCATCCTCCTCCTCCTCCCACCTCTCTCACCTTCCCAGCATGCTCCACTACAATCATCTCCCATTAACATCTCTCTCTTTCTCTCTCTGAGTGATGCTGTCAAGTGCTTCATCTCTCTCTCTTTCCCTCCTCCTGTCTCTCTTCATTCTGTCGTTCAAACTTTACTGGATTTAATTAAATGAATACATCTTAATTATTTACTGTTTATTGTGTCTATTAATGATCATAATGTCTGTACAGTATCTGTGAGAAGCTCCAGCCAGTAATAAAGTGTCTATTAGATTAAATATTAACCCTTTATAGGACACTCATTGAAAGGAAAGGAGGAAGGAAGGAAGGAAGGAAGGAAGGATGGAAGGGAAGGATGGAAGGAAGGAAGGAAGGAAGGATGGAAGGGAAGGATGGAAGGAAGGAAGGAAGGAAGGAAGGAAGGAAGGACGGAGGAAAGAAGGAAGGAAGGTAGGGGGGAGGAAAAGAAAGAGAGAAGAAGGGAGGGAGGAAGGGAAGAAAGAAGGAAGGAAGAAGAAAGGGGGATGGAGGAAGGAAAGAAGGAAGGGAGGAGAGAAGGAGGGAGGGAGGAAGAACAGATGGAAGTAAGGAAAGGAAGGAAGGACGGAGGAAATAAGGAACGAGGGAGGGAGAAAGGAAAAGAGGAAGGGAAGAAAGAAGGCAGGGAGGAAGGAAAGGAAGGAAGGAAGGAAGGAAAGAAGGAAGGAAGGATATTTTGGGATATTTACCAACACATACTGGATGAAAATGTTCTTATTTTCTTTACAAAACTAAAAAAATAATCATTTTAAAATCTTAAACATCAAATATTAAACAGTTCCTCGACTGTATGGAGAAAATTACAACTATTAAACCTTTATTCTCTCTTTTTTTCCCCCCTTTCTTTTTCTCTCTTATTAAGTAAAAAAAAAAAGTGGGAAAAAAAAGCCATAGATCGCCATGGTAACCGCGGTTCCAGCATGCATTGTGTGTCTGAGCCGAGCGCGTCAAGCTGTCGACAGCAACACAAAAAAAAGAGAAAATGCAAAAAGAAAAGAAAAGAAAAGAAAAGAAGAAAAGAAGAAAAGAGTCTCAGCTGCAGATTCAGATTCAGAGAGGAAGAAAAAAATAAAAAAGTCTTTTACAGAAAGTGAAATAAAACGAGAGAAACAGTTTAAACGCTGAAGAGGTGAAACTGAAGAGTCTGAACATCTGGAGGAAGATTTATAAAACAGATCCAGCTGTTAATTTACTTTCACTAATTAAACGACAGAAACTTTGCTCCAGAAACTTTGCTCCTGCTGAGAGGAAAGTTTGGCAGATTTTAAGTTTTTCAAAATAAAAGTAAAATCATTATTTTATGCTGCACTCTCATACTCTCATATTTTCTGCTCTTCCATCTGTTTATTATATGAAGGATGGAAGGGAGGAAGGAAGAATGGAAGGGAGGAAGGAAGGATGGAAGGCAGGAAGGAAGGATGGGAGAGAGAAAAGAAGGAAGGAAGGAGGGAGGGTGAAAGGAAGGAAGGAAAAGAGGAAGGAAGGAAGGAAGGAAGGTAATCGGGAGGAAAGAGAGAGAAGGAGGGAGGGAGGGAAGGAGGGAGGGAAAAAGGAAGGAAGGAAAGGACAGAGGAAGGAAGGTAATGGGGAGGAAAGAGAGAGAAGGAGGGAGGGAGGGAGGGAGGGAGGGAGGGAGGGAGGAAGGGAGAAAAGAAGGAAGGAAGGAAGAAAGGTAATGAGGAGGAAAGAGAGAGAGGAAGGAAGGAAGGAAAGAAGGAAGGTAATGGGGAGGAAAGAGAGAGAGAGAAGGAAGGAAGGAAGGAAGGAAGGAAGGAAGGAAGGAAGGGAAAGAAATGGGATAGATAGAAAGAGAGAGGGAGGACATACGAAAGGAAG
>NC_070591.1:2684830-2691168 GCF_027409825.1 Scomber japonicus | reverse complement strand
AAAGGGAAATTTAATCCAGATGATGGTAATCAAACCTTCAAAAGAATGTCATAAATGAATGTGATCCTCAGGTAAAAGCCTGGTCACCTGGTTTTTAATCATGCCAACAAAGGTTTTTTTTTCTCTTTTTATTTAGAAAGGCAAATTCCCAATACATATAGTCATTTCAGCATTTCAGACTCTCACTAGATCAAGAAATATGTCCCTTGTTTGTGCCCGCCCCCCCTCAAAAGATAAGGGAGGATGGGTGCAGAAGTCTCAAGTGATTTTGTCCATATTGACTTCCAGAATTTTCTTTTGCAAGCACTAGTTATTATAGTCATGAGCTCATCTTCTCTGACCAATCATTGCATGAAAAAGATAGGGGTACATCTACACATAACAAAGACACAATTAAATAAATTCAGATCTGATCGGTTTTATATACTCAGTCCATTTGGTCCAGATCCTGTAGGATTGTTCTTTTTCAACTCTGAGGGAAAATGAAATCTTCTCCATAACATAAATCTCATATACTATGTCAATCCATTCATCGATGGTGGGTGGTTCTACTTTTAACCATTTCCTCGGGATGGATTTTTTACTGGCTGCCAATAATATAGCAAGTAATCTTTTGTCTTTAATATCCAGTGATATATAGTTTCACATTTGAATGGAATAATAACCCCAAATACATTCTTAATATGTTTGTAGATCATTCTCAGTAAAGTAAAGCTGAAACCTGTTGGCTCCATGTCTCTCATGTAGAGAAATGGTCCGTGCATTGGGAGTGCCTTCTTTTGAGTTTCACTACTGTAAGGTGCAGCAGTCGTACTTCCTCTCTCGGTTTTCAGAAGCAGCTTTTTATCTTCAGGGCAACTTTACGGTCAACGCAGAATTCATCACTTTTGACTGAAATCGAAAACAACACGGAGTGAAAAAAGGGAAATGAGAAAAAAACGGTTTATCACATCATTGCTCAGGTGCTGTGCTTTTACATGAAGTGTGTGTAACTGTGTGTGTATTTCTGGTACTGTGTGTGTGTTTGCAGGGAAGGCGAGCCGGCATCACAGAACGGGCTGCCGTCCGACCAGGAGTCTCCCAGGGTTAGTTACCGCTCGCCTGCCTACCAGCAATACAGCAGCAACCTGCAGAGCCGCAGGAGCACCGCTGCACCCTGACACACACACGCACACACACACACACACACACACACACACACACACACACACACACACACACACTAACCTTTCACCTCATTCACAGATATCACTAACTGGGTGTGTATCCGTCCTCCTGTGATACACACTTCCTGTATTTATCTCTTTGAGTTCAGCGTTTATTGTTTGATCCTCGTCTTTAACCCTCCTGTTGTCCTCGAGTCAAGGAGGGATGAGAGGAAGAAGGAGGGATAGGAAGGAGGGAGAAAGGATGAAGGGAGGAAGAAAGGATGGATGGAAGGGAGGAAGGAGGGAAGGAAGGGAGGAAGGAAGGAAAGGAGGGAAGGAGGGAGGGAGGAAAGAACGAAGGAAGGAGGGAGGGAACGAAGGATGGAAGGGAGGGAGGAAGAAGGAAGGAAGGGAGGAGGGAGGGAAGGAAAGGAGGGAGGAAGGAAGGAAGTTATGAGGGAGGGAAAGAAAGGAGGGAGGGAGGGAAGGAAAGGAGGGAGGGAGGAAGGAAGGAAGGATGGATGGAAGGGAAGAAGAAGGAAAGGAAGGGAGGAAAAGAAATGGAAGGAAAGGGAGGAAAGGAGGGAGGAGAGAATGGAAGGAAGGAAAGGAGGGAGGGAGAAAAGAAGGAAGGGAGGAAGGAAAGAAAGAAGGAACAGTCTAAACAGATGGGGTCAGTTTGACCCGGGAGGACGACAGGAGGGTTAACTGATTATTAATTATTCTTTATTTAAGTGAAATGAGTTCAACTTTAAACTAAACTCTCTCAAACAGAATGACATCATGAGTTGATGCTAATAACTGATGAATCTATAATTTAGAGAAACACAAACATTAAGAGTGAGCCTCATTTATTTATAGTTATTATATCAACATACTGACATTACTGTAAAGTCATAAATTGAAATTCTACGTGTTGCACCTTTTTAAAGCTGCAGCTCTGATGGATGAAGAGACTAACTGCAGGGTATTTCAGGCTCACTTGGATCCTCTGTTTCAGTGTTAATTGATGTTTTTGTGGCAAAGCAGTTTATAATCTCTGCTTAAATCAAACTTAAGACAATCAGAGGTCTATTTCAAGTCTGGAGTTTGAGTTTTGACTTATCAATTAAGCAAGAATAGTCCAAAATATACTCTTTCCTTAACCTTTAAAACAGGGCGATAATACTCAAAATCACCACCAGGACACACATGAGAAGTCGGTACTTCCTGGTTCTAATTTAATATTTTATTTAAGGTACTTTGGGAAATAAGTTTGAGAAATTAAGGTTTTATGTCAGTGTCCAGAAGCCATTAAAAGGGACTCCAGCTCTTAATGAACTCTGTATAAAACAAAACAGGAAATACGTCTTCTTCTTCTCCTTCTATGTTTGTCAGCTCTGCAAATGTTTTATGTGAAAGAGAAATAATCCATTCAACATGTTTGTAAAGTGCATTTAGGCTTGAAACCATACATGCTGAGCTGCTTTAATTCAGTTACATTTGTTGATGGTCACAAGCTGTTCCTATTATTTTGACCCTTGTTCTGTTAAATCTGTTAAAATGGAAAAGAAGTGAACACTGAACAAATAGATCCAGGTTTGAGTTTAACCCACTTTTATTCTTCTCCATCTTCCTAACAAGTAGGAGAAGGTAGTTTATCTATTTAAACAATGCTTTTAAATGTATTTACTTTAATATCACGCCTTGTCTTTCAATGTTAAAAAGGGAAAATAATATATATATGTATTTCTAATCAAATTCAGCCTTTAAAGCAAATGTTCAAATGTTTAAAAATTGTATTTATGCTACACAAAGGTGCTTTATATCCCTTTAAAAATGACCAAAGTAGCAGAAGAATCAGTCCTGTTAATGATTTAGACATTTAGAGACCAAACATACTGTATGATTCCTTATCTGGTGTGAGTGTGACTGTGTAAGTGATGTATGGGACCCCAGAACACACATACAAACACACATACACACTGCATACAAACATGGCCACACCTTTTAGTTTCGGTGTGACTGTAAGTGATGAACGGGACCCCAGAACACACATATACAAACACACATACACACATGGCCACACCTTTTAGTTTTAGGTCCTCATTCGGTGTGAGTGTGATTGTGTAAGTGATGAGCGGGACCCCAGAACACACATATACAAACACACACACACACACATGGCCACACCTTTTTGTTTTAGGTCCTCATTCGGTATGAGTGATGTACGGGACCCCAGAACACACATATACAAACACACATACACACTACACACACATGGCCACATCTTTTTAGTTTTTTTATCCATTCCTCCCCTCATTTTTTCTTTTTTCCTCCCTCCTTTTTCCTTTTTCCCTCTATCCTTCAGCTCAACACTCCTGCCATCATCTCTCCTCAACTTTTAATGGCTCTGTTACTTTATGTCATCATTTATAAACTCACTTTGTGGAATATGAACACTTAAAAAAAGGATTATCATAAAATATAACATACATATCCATCAGTGCACAGCCATCAAAAACCCAAAAATCCAGTTATAAAAAAACACAAACTGTGATTTATAAATTAGTTTTGCATTTGTAGGATTTTTATAGATATTTATCTTTAATATAAATCATGGCGTCATCAGCATATTGAGATATACGGTAATAAACACAAGCAGAAAATGACACAATAAATATAAAACACACACTTTTTATTGATCAGAAACTAATGATAATATACTAGAATATACTTTATAATAATAATATGCAGTATATAACAGTAATAATGTAGTTTATATAACCCCCAAAAATACATTGACGTCTAATAAAGTGTCTTATTGTTATCGTCTTAAATTAAAAGATTTAAGCTGCTTTAAGTTTGGCTTCATCATTCATGATTTATCATTTCCATTATCTAAACTGATCAAAATGTTAGATATCATAGATTTTACATACAGTTTCTGACATATTTCATGAGTTGAATGTTGAAGTATGACTTTTATTGACGTTTTTTTTAAGGAGGCGTGATTTCCTATATTTCCTATATGCATCTTTTTTGGGTTTTTAATTATCTTTCAGTTAATTAAAACATTTTTAAAACTTAAATGCCTACCTGCCCCAGGTGTACACTGCAAAAACTCAACTTAAAAAATCAAGAAAACAAATTAATGAAATGAGGAATATATTACTCAGAATAGATCTGCCAACAGAACAGGAACATGTGTCTATATATCTATCTATCCTTAAAAAACCCACAATGTCTTAAAACTAGTGTTTATCTAGTTTATTACTATGAATATGTTAAGAGATTAAAAGGATAAGATGCTTGAAATAAGAGATTCTGACTTTGACAAAGCAGTTGTCAGTGTTAATATAACACATAGAGAGTTATGCTAATTCTCATTATAAGCTAGAACAGGGGTGTCAAACATGCGGCCCGTGGGCCAGAACCGGCCCGCTGAGGGGTGCGATCCCGCCCACTTTCCTTCCTGTGTTATTTTCCTTCCTTCCATCTGTCCTTCCTCCCTTCCTTCTGTCCTTCCTTTCATCTGTCCTTCCTCCCTTCCTTCTGTCCTTCCTCCCTTCCTTCTGTCTTTCCTTCCATCTGTCCTTCCTCCCTTCCTTCTGTCCTTCCTTCCATCTGTCCTTCCTCCCTTCCTTCTGTCCTTCCTACCTTTCTTCCTTTTGTCCTTCCTTCCATCTGTCCTTCCTTCCTTCCTTCCTTCCTTCCCTCCATCTTTTTAATGATCCGGCCCACATGAGATCAAATTGGCCCGTATGTGGCCCTTGAATGAAAATGAGTTTGACTCCTCTGAGCTAGAACTTAATAACAAGTTATAAAACATTATTAAGATAATTAAAGCAGCCTGGTGAAAAGAAATATCTTGGCAGACAAAGAACGAGCATATTTTGCCGCCTTGATTTAACATATTTAATCTTAGTTTAATCTTAGATTTTAGTTTTTGCAGTGTATCTACATCCCACCGCTCATATTCATCATCTTCATATTGCTCCTCATAGAGTGTAGTATGTGAACCACCAATCACCTCAATCACACATACTACACACACTCTATGTACAATACCATTAATTTAAACAGCAATGCAAAGATGAGACAAATGGATGATTTTAAAGTAGATCTAGAAGATAATTTATTTTTTTCTATGTTACTGTAGAATAAAAAAAGAGGTGAATTGCTTTATTAAGCACTTTTAAAACCCACTAAGCAAACAAATAATAAAAATAAAAAATAAATATAACAAAAAATCACAATTAATCCATATATTATGCACATTTTATGTTTTTAATTCTCACAAATTCCCACTCTGCATCTTTACTTTCACACTTTCCCTATATTACAACTACACATTGACTAAAAACCAAGTAAAAGACAATCAATAGACATATTTCAGCTTTAGTATCAAATATAATATATATACATAAGTCCAATTAAAAAGTAATAATCTATCAGAAAAGCATTGCTGTTTCTACATAAATACATTATACTTACTGACCATGTGTACATAAATTAATCCATCTTCAATATCATTCCACTGATTCACATTCAAATGTCCCTGAGTGTGTGTGTGTGTGTGTGTGTGTGTGTGTGTGTTGGTTTTTCTATCCTGATGGGGACCGAAACCTGACATATTATTAACCCGTGGGGACCAGGAGTCGGCCCCACGGGCACAAGCATTGGAATCAATAGCAAACAGCCTCCTCATAGGCCTGGTGCAGTTTCTTTGAAAAGGTCCCCACAAGGTTGGTTTTCCTGACTTTGTGTGTACCACAGAGTTCACACACGGTACTGCAGTGTGGGAACCTTTTCCTGACAAAGTGTGTAAGTGTGTATATTAGCATGTTAGCTTCGTATTAGCATATTAGCTTAGCGATTAGCCCCCTGGGTTAGGGTTAGGGTTTCAATCCAACATTTGTACAAATACTGAATATGAATTGTACTGTGGTCAACAGTTACGTCAATTGTATGCTAATAGACGTTAGCATTACGGGTCCCAACGAGGGGGGGGCAAAATTCAGGTTTCAAATTAATGAGAGTTATTGATATTTAAAGTCATTTTTTTGTTCAAACAGAATTATGATGAATTTAGGAGTTAAAATTATGTCTTTAGACCCTTTAGAAAGGCTGGACCCCACAGTACATCACCCAGTCAGGGTCCCCACGAGGTAGTAAAACAGGAATGTGTGTGTGTGTGTGGATCTACTC
>NC_070591.1:2654830-2682330 GCF_027409825.1 Scomber japonicus | reverse complement strand
TCTCTCTGTGTGTGTGTGTCTGTGTGTGTGTGTGTGTGTCTCTCTCTCTGTGTGTGTGTGTCTGTGTGTGTCTCTCTCTGTGTGTGTGTGTGTCTGTGTGTGTGTGTGTGTGTGTCTGTGTGTGTGTGTGTGTGTGTGTGTGTGTGTGTGTGTGTGTGTTTTCCTCTCTCTCTCATTCTCACACTCTGTCCATCATGTTGTGTGTTTGTTTGATGTGATTTATTTTTTGTGCATGTCCTAAAACCAACCTGTAATCAGTGCATGATCAGATTGTGTTTGCTGCTATAATAAAATATAATACGATATAATATAATTTAATATAATTTAATTTAATATAATATGATATAATACAGAGGGTTTGTTTCTAATCCAACGCTGAGCATTAAAACTTAATAAAGGCTGAGATGTGATTTTGGTTTTAACCTTCCTGTCGTCAAATTGAACCGGTCTGTTTTGACTCTTCCTTCTTTCCTTCCTTCCTTCCTTCCTTCCTTCCTTTCTCCTTCCCTCTTTCCTTCCTTCCTCTGTCTTTCTTTCTTTCTTTGCTTCCTTCCTTCCTTTCTTCCTTCTTTCCGTCTGTCCTTCCTTCCTTCCTTCCTTTCTTTCTTCCTTCATTCTCTTTCCTTCCTTCCTTTCCTTCCTTCCCTCCTTTCTTCCTTCCATCTTTTCCTCCTTCTGTCTTTCCTTCCTTCCCTCCTTTTTTCCCTTCCTTCCTCCTTCTCTCTTTCTTTTCTTCCACCTTCCCGCCTTCCTTCCTTCCATCTGTCCTTCCTTCCTCTTTCTTTCCTTCCACCTTCCCTCCTTCCTTTCCTTCCTCCCTTCCTTCTTTCCTCCCCCTACCTTCCTACCTTCCTTCTTTCCTCTGTCCTTCCTTGCTCCCTTCTTCCTCCCTTCCTTTCCTCCCTTCCTTCCTTCCCTCCTTTTCTTCCTCCCTTCCTTCCTAGACTCGAGGACAACAGGAGGGGTTAAATATCTTGCATTGGCTTTGAGAGATTTTATAGTTTAATTCAAACGTTTTAGATTCTTCTTTAAAGCTTCCATAACTTCACTTTTTCCTTAATGATCAGTGATTTTGTGATTTTACTGAAAACACTTGAATCGTTGGGTTCGGCTCTTTTAAAAAATCTTTATCCTGTAACTGTGTGACGACTACCGAGGTTTAAACACATTTAACCTCCTGTGACCCTGCTGTCTTGGGAGGGAGGAAGGAAAGAAGAAAGGGAGGAAGGATGGAAAGGAAGAAGAAAGGAAGGAAGGGGGCCAAGGAAAGAAGGAAGGGTGGAAAGGAAGGAAGGACGAAGGAAGGTAGGAGGAAGGGAGGAAGGACAGAAGAAAGAAGGAAGGGTGAAAAGGAAGAAGGAAGGAAAGGAGGGAGGGAGGAAGGAAGTTAGCAAAGAAAAGAAGAAAGGGAGGAAAGGAAGGAAGGAAGGACGGAGGAAGTATGGAAGGTAGGAGGAAGGGGGGAAGGACAGAGGAAAGAAGGAAGGAAGGAAAGAAGGACAGAAGGAAGGAAGAAAGGGGGACGGAGGGAGGAAAGAGAGGAGGAGAGGGAGGAAGGAAGGAAGGAAGGGAGGAAGGAAAGGGATGGAGGAAGGAGGGAGGGAGGGAGGAAGGTAGGGAGGAAGGAAAGGGATGGAGGAAGGAAGGAAGGAAGGAAGGAAGGAAGGAACAGTGTTTAAATGCTACCAGCCTGTGATTGCTCTGCATGCTGCAGCTCTGATAAACTGATTTCTTTGTGTGAGACAGAAACATTTAAATCTCTCCGTCCATCCTCAGCTCTGCTCTGACTCTCCTCTCGTCTCGTCTGTTTGTTGCTAGGACAACGTGGACGGAGGCGAGCAGGTGAACGGCACATCGGAGCCGAGCCCCGCAGGTTCTCCCGGAGCGTCTCGTAAAGGAAAGCAGGCGAGTCAGGCGGCGACGCTGCCGGCTAAAACTCAACTCGACGCTCCGACGTCCCAGCTGGAAGGATTCCTGCACCGCAAGCACGAGTGGGAGGGTCACAACAAGAAGGCTTCAAGCAGGTAGGATCCCTAACCCTAAGACTAAGGGTTCTGGTCACTATAGCAACCAGAACACTAAGAATACAGTCACTATAGTAACCCTAACCCTAAGAATACAGTCACTATAGCAACCCTAACCCTAAGAATACAGTCACTATAGCAACCCCAACCCCAACCCTAAGAATACAGTCACTATAGCAACCAGAACACTAAGAATACAGTCACTATAGTAACCCCAACCCTAAGAATACAGTCACTATAGCAACCCAAACCCTAAGAATACAGTCACTATAGCAACCAGAACCCCAACCCTAAGAATACAGTCACTATAGCAACCCAAACCCTAAGAATACAGTCACTATAGCAACCAGAACCCAAACCCTAAGAATACAGTCACTATAGCAACCAGAACCCTAAGAATACAGTCACTATAGCAACCAGAACCCTAAGAATACAGTCACTATAGCAACCAGAACCCAAACCCTAAGAATACAGTCACTATAGCAACCCAAACCCTAAGAATACAGTCACTATAGCAACCAGAACCCAAACCCTAACCCGAAGAATAGAGTCATTATAGCATTTTAAATATAATTAAGCTTCCTGTCGTCTTCCAGGGTCAAACTGACCCTGTCTGTTTTGCCTCTTCCTTCCTTCCTTCCTTCTGTCCTTCTTTCCTTCCTTCCTTTCCTGCCTCCCTTCTTTCCTCCCTCCCTTTCTTTCCTCCCTTCCTTCTTTTCCTCCCTTCCTTCTTATTTTGAAAAACCAGAATTTAATGGCACCTTAGTTGAAATTCATGCGTTATGAGTCTAAATCATGTTGTTTGGTGTTCAGTCTCTCTGTGTGAAGTTCCTCTGACAGTATCTGACTCTGTGGTATCTGACCCCTCGCGTCTCCTGCAGGTCGTGGCACAACGTGTACTGTGTGATCAACCAGCAGGAGATGGGTTTCTATAAGGACCAGAAGAGCGCCAGCCAGGGAATCCCTTACCACAGCGAGATCCCCATCAGCCTGAAGGAAGCCGTGTGTGAGGTAGCGCTGGACTACAAGAAGAAGAAACACGTCTTCAAACTCAAGTGAGACAAAGATTTAATAACATGTTGACTGATGAAGATTTAAATTTATCTAGAGTCACTTAAAATAAAGAGAAGTGTGTGTGTGTGTGTGTGTGTGTGTGTGTGTCTGTGTGTGTGTGTGTGTGTGTGTGTGTGTGTGTGTGTATGTGTCTGTGTCTGTGTCTGTGTGTGTGTGTGTGTGTGTCTGTGTGTGTGTGTGTGTGTGTGTGTGTGTGTGTGTGTGTGTGTGTGTGTGTGTGTGTGTGTGTGTGTGTGTGTGTGATCATGTAAAGTATAATAAATGTGATAAAGTGTTAAATTCATGTCTGACTTTTACAGGATTACTGACGGGAACGAGTATCTCTTCCAAGCCAAAGATGATGTAAGTACAAACTAAATATCATTATTATTATTATTAATATTAATAGTTAATTAACATTTATTTTTTATTATATTAAATTATATTTTTTGATATTTTCTATTTTTAATAATTTTCATTTTAGTTATATTTTAATTTGAATTATTTTAACTTTATTTAATTAAATATTTTAATGTTATTTTTGACGTTATATTAAATGTATTTAAATGATTTTATTCTTAATATTTTCATATTTATTTTTCATTATATTTCAATTTATTTAGATAATTGCTTTTTTATATTTAATTAATTTAATTTAATTTGTAATTTTTTTAAATATGTTTTAATTTAATTTTTTTTAAGTATTTATTTTATTTTTATTATAATTTTTTTTTAATTATATTTCTATCTATTTACACTTTTATTACATATTAACAATTCGTGTTTTTTCAATATTTTTTGGACTATTTTATTTTATATATATAACTTAAACTAATTTATATATATCCTTCTCTCTCTCCTTCTCTCCTTCTCTCCTTTCCTTCTCTCCTTCTCTCCTCTCCTTCTTTCCTTCTCTCCTTCTCTCCTCCTTCTCTCTCCTCCTCTCCTTCTCTCTCTCCTTCTCTCCTTCTCTCTCCTCCTTCTCTCTCTCCTCCTCTCCTTCTCTCCTTCTCTCTTTTCCTTCTCTCCTTCTCTCCCCTCCTCTCCTCCTTCTCTCCTCCTCTCTTCTCCTCTCCTCCTCTCCTCCTTCTCTCCTCCTCTCCTCCTTCTCTCCTCTCCTCCTTCTCTCCTCCTTGTCTCCTCCTCTCCTCTTTCTCTCCTTCTCTCCTTCTCTCTCTCCTTCTCTCCTCCTCTCCTTCTCTCCTTCTCTCTCCTCCTCTCCTCCTTCTCTCCTTCTCTCCTCCTTCTCTCCTCCTCTCCTTCTCTCTCCTCCTCTCCTTCTCTCCTTCTCTCTCCTCCTCTCCTTCTCTCTCCTCCTCTCCTCCTTCTCTCTCCTCCTCTCCTCCTTCTCTCCTCCTCTCCTTCTCTCCTCCTCTCCTCTCCTCCTCTCCTTCTCTCCTCCTCTCCTTCTCTCCTTCTCTCTCCTCCTCTCCTTCTCTCCTTCTCTCTCCTCCTCTCCTTCTCTCCTCCTCTCCTTCTCTCCTTCTCTCTCCTCCTCTCCTCCTTCTCTCCTCCTTCTCTCCTCCTCTCCTCCTCTTCTCCTTTCCTCTCATCCTCTCCTTCTCTCCTCTCCTTCTCTCCTTCTCTCCTCCTCTCCTTCTCTCCTCTCCTCCTTCTCTCCTTCTCTCCTCCTCTCCTTCTCTCCTCCTCTCCTTCTCTCCTCTCCTCCTTCTCTCCTTCTCTCCTCCTCTCCCCCTCTCCTTCTCTCCTTCTCTCTCCTCCTCTCCTTCTCTCCTTCTCCTCTTTCTCTCCTTCTTCTCCTTCTCTCCTCTCCTTTTCTCCTCTCCTCTCCTCCTTCTCTCCTTCTCTCCTCCTCTCCTTCTCTCTCCTCCTCTCCTCTCCTTCTCTCCTTCTCTCCTCCTCTCCTTCTCTCCTTCTCTCTCCTCCTCTCCTTCTCTCTCTCCTCCTCTCCTTCTCTCCTTCTCTCCTCTCCTCTCCTTCTCTCCTCTCCTCCTCCCCTTCTCTCTCTCCTTCCCTCCTCCTCTCCTCCTCTCCTCCTTCTCTCCTTCTCTCTCCTCCTCTCCTCCTCTCCTCTCCTCTTTCTCTTCTCTCCTCCTTCTCTCTCTCATCCTCTCCTTCTCTCCTCCTTCTCTCCTCCTCTCTCTCTCTTCCTCTCCTTCCTCTCCGTCCTGCAGGAGGAGATGAACACGTGGATCTCGGCCATCTCAGCCGCCGTGTCGGTGGAAAGGTCAGAGGTCACGCCCAGCAGCCATAGCACGCCCGCCCCCGCCGCACGCGCTCAGACGCTCCCCGCCTCCGTCACCACGGCAACGGCCGAATCCAGCCCGGGAAAACGAGAGAAAGACAAGGAGAAACGCTTCAGTCTGTTCAGCAAGAAGAAATAGACGCTTCCTTCTTCTTCTTCTTCTTCTTCCTCCTTCCTACTTCTTCCTACTTCCTACTTCCTACTTCCTACTTCCTACTTCCCTCCGGTGCTGTTTGGGGTTCTTCCTCGTCATCGATCGATCTTTGGTCACATTATTTGTTGAAGATGTCCAAAAAAAATCGATTTAGTCAGCTCGTAGCAACTGATACTGTCATAGATAATGGAAATAAAAAGAATTAAAAAACTAACAATAAGAAGAAGAAAAAAAAAAAATCATTAAATTAAAATTAAAATGAACTGATGATGTAATAGTAATAATTATAATAATGATAATAATTATAACATCTGCTTAATAAAGTTGTTTTAATCTTTATTTTACACTCGTCTGAACAGCAAGATGCAACATTATCAGTTGTTATGTATTGAATTAAATCCCCAAACAGTCCCTCTTCTTCCTCTTCCTTCTTCCTCTTCCTCTTCCTCTTCCTTTTCCTCTTCCTCTTCCTCTCTCTTTATCTCCACTTTTCCTCTCAAAGCGTGACTCCAGCATGCAAGCTCCGAGCCAAAACTCTCCACTCTGTGCCTATCAACCGTCCGGTCCGGCTCAGAGCTACAAGTTACATCATCGACGACTACACACACACACACACACACACACACACACACACACACACACACACACACACACACACACACACACACACACACACACACACACACACACACACACACACACACACACACACCGCCTGTTTCCTCTCTTCAAGTTTTTTGTAAAGATATATTAGAAGAAAAATTTAAAAAAAAGGAGCAGGAGAATAAAAAAGAGAAAAAATTGAATGAAGGAATTAAAAAAGACGGGGGGGGGGCAATGAGGGGGGGCAATGTGGGGGGGGGGGGGGCTGCTAATGCTTTTCAGGCAGCTGCTGTCTTAGAAATAAATAATAATAATTAAAAAAAAAAAAAAATCCAGAGTTTGCCGCTGAACAACACGATGTAGAGGAGTTCCCAGAATATTCCACTTCCTTTCTTCTTCTTCTTCTTCTTCTATGGTTATTATTGTGTTTTCTATTTCCTGCTTTTCTTCTTCTTCTCTTGTTTTTCTCTTTGCTTTCTTTCTCATCATTCCAGCTTCTTTTTTCTTCGTCGTCGACTTGCTGCCTTTTTTTTTTTTTTTTTTGTCTTTTTTTTTCCCTTTGTCTTTTATTTTGAAAAGTTGTAGGTAGTTCCTGTTTTGGGGTCCAATCCTCCCATGAAGTGTTTTTGCGAGGCCTTTTTTTTTTTTTTTTTTTTTTTAATGTCTTTGCAAAGATGACGTTGTATCCCTCTGTTAGTCGGGGAAAACCAACCGGCGGGGTAAACCTCCTTTTTTTCCTCTTTTTTTTAATTATGACACCTTTCACATTAAAATCAAAAAGAATCACGTTGTTGTAAAAGTCGTTTAAAGAGCAAAAAAAAAAAAAAACACACCACACCACACAACAACAAAAATCAAATTGAATCAAAGTGGTTGTAATTTGGGAGCGTTACCCTGCCGTGCTTTGAACTGTATGTATAACTTGTGTATAACAAAAATAAACCTGTGTTTAATTTCACCTTATTATTATTATTATAATTATTATTATTACTACTACTACTACTACTAAGACCTACCAACCGTTAATAAGCTTCATTTCTGTACCTGACAAATCTAACAATAATGTACTTTAACATAAAAATACTCTGAATGAAGGAAGAATGAAGGAGGGAAGAAATAAATAAATAAATAAATGAATAAAAGACCTGTAAGAATGTTTGTTAAGTCAAACGTTAGATCATCCAGTAATAAGGTTTATTTTTTACTCTACTTTACAAAAAATTACATTTAACTTTCTGCCCTTTTATTATAATTATAATTATTATAATTATTATTATTATTATTATTAATCTTGTTTTTTTTTGTTTTTTTTGTTTTTCCACTGGTTTGTATTTTCCATTTCACACATTTAAAAAAAAAAAAAAAAGATTTGTCTTTAAGGTTTATTTAGTCCGACAAGTATGGAAGACGTAGATGTACTATTATATAAACTTAAAAATTTTTAAAAAATAAAAAAAATCCAATTTAAGCATCGCTGTGTTAAAGTAGACAAAGTGAGGTCAAATAAATAATAAAAGCATTTACTGGAAAGTGAGTAATGTTGCAGAATAATGGTCGCTTGCTTGTTGGCTTCAGCATCCTTTCTTTTTATTTTTTTTATTTTATTTTGAAATTTTTTTTGTCCTTTTAAAGGCCGCCAACGACCTCACAGTGAAATCCTGCATTACTGGTTAGAGTTTATTTAGTATGGAAGTTGTTTAATGACAAAATTATGAAAAGGAAATTTGTATAATTGAAGATTTGAGATACAGAAATTAAATTTATAATAATTAAATTTTGCATGTTTGGTAGTTTTTGGTAGTTTTTTTTCACCTTATGTGCCAAAAACTCCTTAAATCTCAATATTTGACTCATTATTTCGCCTCTTAATACCAAATATTGATGAGTTTCAAAACATTAAAAGTAGTTTTGTTGTAGTTTTATGGATTTAAGGTCACTATAGAGCACTCAGACTGTTTAACCTTTTACTTTATTTAATTTGAGCACATAAATAAACATCATTAAATGTAGATAATTGAAATAAATCAGATGTGACAGGAGACCAGATCTGATAATTACCTAAATAATTAATGATCTGGCTGTTGGTTGATTTAATTGATTGATTATAACAGCCTAAAGTGGGCGTATTCTGCTACGTAAGCATGTTATCATAAAATCTGCCAAATAAAGCAGCTGTTAGAAAAAAAAAGAGTTTATATTTAAACATCAAAGTTCCACAAATACCTAAAAAAACTGTTCCTAAAACCTGCTTAAAGTTGTTTTGCACTCACATGTAATTTAGTCACTAATTAACTCCCGTACATGCCATGAAAAGTGGAAGTAAAGCTGATGATTTTAGTCATTGATTAACTTCCATACCTGCTAGGGGAAAGTAGTCATTGATTAACTTCCATACCTGCTAGGGGAAAGTGGAAGTAAAGAATGATTTAGTCATTGATTAACTTCCATACATGCCAGGAAAAAGTGGAAGTGTAAAACATAATTTTGACATTGATTAACTTCTGTACATGCTAGGGGAAAGTGGAGGTAAAGAATGATTTAGTCACTGATTAACCTCCGTAGTCAACAGGAAAAGTGGCGGTAAAACATGATTTTTGACATTGATTAACTTCCATACATGCCAGGGAAAAGTAGTCATTGATTAACTTCCATACATGCCATGAAAAGTGGAAGTAAAGCATGATTTTAGTCATTGATTAACTTCCGTACATGCTAGGGGATAGTGGAGGTAAAGCAATGATTTAGTCATTGATTAACTTCTGTACATTCCAGGAAAAAAGTGGAAGTAAAACATGATTTTGACGTCAATTAACTTCCGTACATGCTAGGGGAAAGTGGAGGTAAAGCTTGATTTAGTGATTGATTAACTTCTGTACAAAAGTGGAAGTAAAACATGATTTAGTCAGTAATTAACTCCCATACATGCCAGGAAAGAAGTGGCAGTAAATCATTTAGATGTTAATTAACTTCCACACCTGCTAGGGGAAGGTGGAAGTAAAGCTTGATTAGTCACTGATTAACTTCCGTAAGAGCTAGGAAAAAAGTGGAGGTTAAAAAAAATGATTTAGTCATTGATTAACTTCCGTACTTGCCAGGGAAATACATGCGAGGGATAAGTGGCAGTAAAACATGATTTAGTCACTGATTAACTTCCGTACTTGCCAGGGAAATACATGCGAGGGATAAGTGGCAGTAAAACATAATTTAGTCATTAATTAACTTCCGTACCTGCCAGGAAGCTGAGGTGAGGTTTTGGTTCCTTTTTCATTTCTTTTCTTTTTTCTTTTTTTCTTTTTTCCTGTTTTTGTTTTTTTGCTTGACTCTCTGGCAGTTTGATAAGTATAGTTGTGCATTCCTCTGTCACTGTAACCATAGTAACGAGATATTTTCTTCATATTGCACAATCAACGATGCCACGATGGGGGTGGGGGAGGGGGAGGTGGGGGAGGTGGGGGGGGGGGCGGCGGTGTTTGGGGGGTTGGGGCCTTTTTTTTTTTTTTTTTTTGGGGTTTGTAGGTGAGGTAGATGGTGTGATGTTTGGACCGGGGGTCACTGCTAGTTGGATCTGCACCTGTAGACTTCTTCTTCTTCTCCTCCCCTCCTCCTCCTCCTCCTCTTCCTCCTCCTCCTCTTCCTCTTCTCTCTGTTACATATGTGCAAAAAGCCATTAAAATGCTTTTAAAACAAACGAGACTCTCGCTCTGTTTTTTCCTCCCGTGTGAAGCTTCGACTTCCTGTTTCCTGTTCACGTTACCATGGCGACGACGGGAACCTGTGTCTACATGATGGGTTGATTGTAATGTTCATTTTTAACATGTAAAATAATATTAATAATAACATAAATACACAAAAATTACTGAAAAATTGAAGTTTTAAAAAAGAAGAAACATTTAATACTCCTCCTTCTTCACTATTCATTAATTACGATTAATTAATGAATATTTCTTTATAGGCTATATTAACTTGTTTTTTTATTTAATATATTTTGTCTAATGTAAAGGGTTTCAAAGAGGACAAAACTACAATCAGGCACACAAGTAAAAAAAAAAACATGTTTATACTTCTTTTATTTATTTCCTTACACTTTTTAATATATTTTTTTTTCTTTTTAATACACAATTTTAACATTTTTTTGCTTTTATACTTTTTTTTTAAACACAATTTCTATTTTTTATACACATTTTTAACATTTTATTCTGTTTTATATTTTTATATTTTTAAACATTAATACTTTTGTTTTTTAAGACTCCAGATGTTTCCAGATGTGACGTCAGCAGAAATAAACCCTGGTAACCATTCATCTCCCTCTACTGGTCATACTGGGGAACTGCAGCACTACTCTCATCTCTCCTCCATCTCTCTTTTTCTCCTCCTCTCCAACTTTTTTCCTCCATTCTTCTTCCTCTCATCCTTCTTTCTCTAACCCTCTCTCTACTGATCCTTTACTTCTTGTCTCCTCCTCCCTTCACCTCTTTTCCTCCTGTCATCCTCCTCTTGTCTCTCCTTCCTCTTCTCCTCTTCTCCTACTCCCCCTTCTCACCTTTACTCTCTCCTCTCATCTTATGTCCTCTTTTCTTTCCTTTCCACCTTCCTTTTATCTCTCTCCTTCCTCCCTCCTCCCCTCTTCTCCTCCTCCACTTCTCCTTCTCTCTCTCCTCATCCTCCTCCTCTTCTACTCGTTTTTCTCCTCTTCCTCCTCCTCCCCTCCTCTTCCTCCTTCTCCTCTTCTCCTCCTTTCTCCTCTCCCTCTCCTCCTCCTCTTCTCCTCTCCTCTCCTCCTCTCCTACTCATTCCTGTCCTCCTCCTCTTTCTCTTCTTTCCTCCTCCTCTCTTTCTCTTCATCCTCTCCTCTCCTCCTCTTCTCCTCCACCTCATCTCCTCCTCTTCTTCTCCTTCCTCTCCTCCTCTCCCCTTCTCCTCCTCCTCCCCTCTTCCTCACCTCCTCCTCCTCTCATCTCCTCCATGTCCTTCCCCTCCTCCTCTCCTCCTCCTCCTCCTCTCCTCCTCTCCTCAGCTCCTCCTCGTCTCCTCCATGATGTTTTCTGCCCTCTTGTGGTCACACTGAGTAACTACAACACTACATTACATTAAAATGATGAACAGTGAAGTTAATGATTATATTAATATAACTTATAATAAATACTCAGACTGAGTAACACAGTTATACTATTAATAATTATATTTAAATAGAGTATAAGTGTTATTTATGGTGCTTTATTTCATTTAAAGTTCATACAATCATTTCATAATGTAATAAAGATTCAATCATTTCTTTTATTCATTCCTTTTCCCTTTCCTCTCTTTCCTCCCTTTCCTCCCCTCCTCTCTTTCCTCCCCTCCTCTCTTTCCTCACTTCATCTTTGTGTAGACGTGTAGAAGTATGGACACTGAGGATGATGTAACTACAGTGAACATGATTTAGAAATGTAAATTATACACAGTATTAAATAAATATGTGTATAATCTTTAATATTTTCCTCATTTTTAATATTTAACATGTTACTGAAGACATATATTACTGTTTTTAATTCTTTTAAATCAATATATTTTTATATATTTAGTAAATTAATTATGATGTGGGCTTATTAAATGGAGTCACAGTACCAATTAAACCAAGGAAGGAAGGAAGGAAGGATGGATGGATGGATGGATGGGAAGGAGGAAGGGAGGAAGGAGGAATGAAAGGAGGGAGAAGGAAGGAAGGATGGATGGAAGGAAGGAAGGATGGATGGATAGATGGGAGGAAGGAAGGAAGGATGGGTGGATGGATGGAAGGGAGGGAGGGAGGAAGGATGGATGGATGGAAGGAAGGAAGGAAGGAAGGAAGGAAGGATGGATGGGATGGAAGGATGGATGGATGGAAGGGAGGGAGGAAGGAAGGAAGGATGGATGGATGGAAGGAAGGAAGGAAGGAAGGGGGAGAAGGCAAATGAAAACAGGCAGGCAGGATGGAAGGGAAGGAAGGAAGGAAGAAGGAACGAAAGGAGGGAGGAGGAAGGAAGGATGGATGGAGGAATGAAGATGAGGGAGGATGGAAGGAAGGAAGGAAGGAAGGAAGGGGGAGAAGGCAAATAAAACAGGCAGGCAGGATGGAAGGGAAGGAAGGAAGGAAGGAAGGATGGATGGATGGAAGGAAGGAGGGAAGGAAGGACAGAAGGAAGGAACATTTACTCTAACAGATGACAACATTGGTTAGAAAACGAGAAAAGTCATCAAATGTAATAAATTACATTACTTTGATTTAAGTTATTGAAATAGTTACATTACTTATTACATGTTAAACAGAGTAACTAGTAATAAGTAATCTATTACATTTCCAGCCCTGTATATTATACTTATTATATTCTACATGTTGCTGTTTGTGTTTGTGACTTTCCTTCATTCAGCACCACGGACAGCGCCTCCGTCCCTGCTGCTGCTGCTGCTGCTGCTGGGATTTGTAGTTTCTCTTTTTTTATTTGTAGTTTTTTTTTTTTACTGATAAAAAACAAGAAGGATTTTAAACAGATATAAAAGAACACAGAGTCCCATGAAGCTTTGCGGCAGAGTCGGGGTGTTTCCTCTCTCCACTCAGAGAACAGCGACAGACAGCAGCACACTCAGACCGGAAATGGGGAGATTTGACCTTCACAATAAAATACTTGATGTGACAGCATTCACAGTAATGATGAGCTCAGATTGTTCTACTTCATTTTATTATATATTTTACATCATTCTATAAGTTTTATCTTATTAATCCCTTTTTTTAAACCTAATTTCCGTCTAGCATTTATTAAATATTATTTTTTATTAAATTTAATTTTTCTTTTGTCTTAAAGGTTTTTCACTGTATTCTCTCATTTTTATTATTATCATTATTATTTAAAATCTCTCTCCTATTTAATTATTTATTCTTAAATATTTGTATTAATTTTATTTTAAGAATAAACATTTTTATCATAAATCCTATTTTTTTATTATAGTTTTTATCTTTACTTATTTATTTCACATTTTTATCCCTCTTATTTTCTCTCTCATACATCGTCTCAATTCTTTTTTCTTCTTTCATTATTTCTTATTTATTTCATTTAAATGTTCTAAAAACAAGCCTAACTTTCTCCTTCATTTGTCTTTTAATTTATTCTGTTTTTATTCTTTTCTTTGAGTCGTCACTTATTCTGTTTTATTATCAGCTTGTCAATCAAACTGTGAAACACTTTGAATTACATTAACCTGAATGAAAGCTACTGAATAAATAAATAATAATAATAACAAACAAACGAAAAGCATGAAATAAAATGCAAATGTAAACATAAAGTCTTTGTGTGTGTGTGTGTGTGTGTGTGTGTGTGTGTGTGTGTGTGTAGAGCAGCAGAGAGGAGAAGAAGAGAAGAAGAAGAAAACCTGCTGGGAAAATAAAACAGAGAGAAACACAAACAGCTTCCTCTCGTCACAGCGGGACGCTTTTATTTTTAGTTCAGAGATAAAAGTTAAAGCTTCAAAACCTCCAACTGTTTATCTATTTATGCCAATTTATTCATAAAGTCAACAAGCAGCTGTGTGTGTGTGTGTGTGTGTGTGTGTGTGTGTGTGTGTGTGTGTGACTCTTTATACTATCTATCTATCTATCTATCTATCTATCTATATTAACACATAAACTAATGAACTCAATGCCAGAATGTGTTTTAATCAGAGTTCAGGTGTAGTTTCCGGTCTGACCAGCAGGGGGCGCCTCCACTAATCACTTAAACCAACCTGATTATATAGAAGTCTATGAGGAACATTAACCTACTTTAACTTGATTTATTACTTCATTAAACTCTCTTCTAATGACTTAATGAGCTTAATCACTAGTTTAAAGTCTCCTTCAACTCAACATGGTGTTAGTTTAGTTAATTATGGTCCAAATGTAGAGTTAAATATACGATAAAGCAGTGTACTGTGCTTTAGAGTGTGGTTACCATGCCAACCACCTGAACATCAGATTAAAGTGAAGCTGCTGATGGTCTTCTCTTCCTTCCATCTGTCTTGCACTCCTTCCTTCCTTCCTTCCATCTTTCCTTCCTGTCTTCTTTTCCTTCCATCTGTCTTTCACTCCTTCCTTCCTTCCTTCCATCTATCTTTCACTCCTTCCTTCCTTCCTTCCTTTCATCTTTCCTTCCTGTCTTCTCTTCCTTCCTTCCTTCCATCTTTCCTTCCTGTCTTCTCTTCCTTCCTTCCATCCATCTTTCCTTCCTGTCTTCTTTTCCTTCCATCTATCTTTCACTCCTTCCTTCCTTCCTTTCATCTTTCCTTCCTGTCTTCTCTTCCTTCCTTCCTTCCATCTTTCCTTCCTGTCTTCTTTTCCTTCCATCTGTCTTTCACTCCTTCCTTCCTTCCTTCCATCTTTCCTTCCTGTCTTCTTTTCCTTCCATCTGTCTTTCACTCCTTCCTTCCTTCCTTCCATCTTTCCTTCCTGTCTTCTTTTCCTTCCATCTATCTTTCACTCCTTCCTTCCTTCTCTTAATCTGTCCTTTCTTTCTTTCTAAACTTGTTTACTTCAAACCAGCAGTCCACTATAATTATGGATTATATATATTTGTATTACAAATAGGGATGTGTGATAATATCGACTATCGACTCTTAAAAATGTAATATCGGGAAGTATCGGTATCGAATTTATAACCGTTCTGTAGGCTTCAGAATTTCCGAGCCTGCATGAACGCAGCATGGAACGTTTACCGGCGCGCGCGCTTGATGACGTAAAACAACAACAACACGCTAGACTCTTGGGTCGCTAACTGTAGCTAATCATGGCTAACCGTCGCTAACCGTTGCTAACAAGTTCATAGCGTCCGCCGCCATGTACACGGACCTACAAACAGAAACCAGCTTTACCTCCTCGTTGTCATTTTCTCTGTTACGTTTTCGGCGAGTCGCCTCTGTGACGTCACCGCCAGAGTCAGGTAGGTCCCAGAGCCTGAAATCTAAATCAGCCTTTAGGGTCTCTATGGCTCCGGTGGGTCCCAGAGTCATAGAGAGGGTTAGGGAGGAAGGGAAGAAAGAAGGAAGGAAGAAAAGGAAGAAGAAGAAAGGGGGATGGAGAAAGGAAAGAAAGAAGGGGGGAGGGAGGAAGGACAGATGGAAGGAAGGAAAGGAAGGAACGAGGGAGGGAGAAAGGAAAAGACGAAGGGAAGAAAGAAGGAAGGATATTTTGGGATATTTACAGAAGTTACCAAATATTATTATTTGCCCAATAAAGGGTTAAAAGCCAGTTTCTGTTCTGTTCAGTAAAGTGCTGTTTTTCCCGAGTGTCTGTGAACGCGTCTTGAGAGTGACGCGTGTAGCTAGCGTACAGGTGTGTTGTTGTGGTTGTTAGCCTCGGAAAGAAGACGGCAGCACGTGTGTGGCTAAAGAGCTTCTACTAGGTTTGTTATTTTGGCGTTGGCTACAGCCCACAGTAGTCTGGGTATTAAAAAAAAAAGCAATAAAGAGCAACTAAACCGGCTAACGTCTCGGTGGTTATTGAGGGACGTTACAATATGTTGTTACTGACAGTTTGGGAATCGTAAATTAAGAGTTGGACAATATCAGAAAATCGGAATATATCGTCAGAAAAGCCAATATCGAGCATCCCTAATTATAAAAGCTCTTATAATAATAATACATCCATACAGGTTCATTTTATTAGTATTTAACCCTCAAACAGGAAACGTGCACGAGGAGATACATAACCTAGTGGAGACACAACTCATAAAATCCCAAAATATGTTTAAAATTGTGGAAATCAAAGGTAAAGTAAATAAAAGTAAATAAAAATATCAACTAACATCTTATTTTCCACTGCTGCCTGTTTAAAAGTTAATACAACACGATCCTAGTTTTGGGGTCTTTTATTTTGAAGGTTTGAACACAGGAAAACGTCTCTTATAATCTGGATGCTGCAGCTTGACTGTCCGAAAAAAATCGAGCCCAGGGAGAAAAAAAAAATCCATCAGTGAGATGAGACTCGGCGGTCGGGGAGGGTCTCCATCCATGTATGCGTCTTAAAGTCGGGATTATTGATCATCTGTCTGTCTGCCTGCCTGTCTATCTGTCTTATGTCTACATGGGTGTAAGAAGGGCTCAGCTTGCAGAGGGAGGATGCTCTCTTCCTCCTTCTCCACCTACCGGGAATCTCCCATCATCTGGCCGGGATGCTGCGGTCTGAACCCGGCTATGCGTCCTGCCTCTACCCGCTGAAGTTGGAACATCTGCGGAGATTAAACACTGCTGTCTCTCCATCTCTATCTCTCTTCCTCTGGAACTACACCAATATTTCACAGTGGGAATAATTTATTTTTCCTTTCCTGATTCTGGATGATTTTTATTTTATTTTATTTTATTGTATTTTTTTACATCCTTATTTCTACACACGCACGGGTTTTTGTGAATGGGCACGTCTCGCTCGCGCTCTCGCTCTCTTTCCATCTTCCCTGCTGCTGAGCTTTATTCCGGGGAGGGATGAAGTGAACACACCGGGGACACAGAGGAGGAGGAGGAGGAGGAGGAAGAGGAGGAGGAGGAGGGAGGAAAAACACCCAGGCTGTAGTAACCAGGGCTGGTGCTGAGGTCGAGGATTAGTGTGAGGAGGGATTAGTTTATTTTCCAGGAGCAGAATCCACCATCAGTTGTGTGTTCATTTTTTTTTTTTTTTTGTGGATTTCAACTGTGCCTCTTTTTTTTTATTGTGGAGAACTTTCCAGGCTCATCAGGACATTTTTTTTATCCATTTAAAAATTTAAAAATCTGTTTATTCATTGTTTTATTTCCTCCTTAAAAAAAAAAAGGTTGTTTAATGATGGAGTAAAAAGGCTGTGGTAGAAATTATGAATGAGGCTCAGAGCGCGGTCATCATAAATACATAAAAAGTTCTTTTTTTAATTATAGCTTTTATATACATAGTGAAATGGGAGCATTATAAACTCACTATAGAGTCCCATTAAAACACTGTTAGTCCCTTTATGATCGATACAGGAAAGACTATTCAAATAATAAGAGATTAAAATAAAAGTAAAGAATAAAGTGCAACTCCAAACTGATGGTGATGATGATGATGAAGGTTTATATGTGGAAGCAGAGGAGATGAAGCTTTAATAGGTGATTTTAAGGCAGATATGATAAGGTGATATAAAATAAAACAGTGAATTAACACAGAAACTTCATATTTCTGTAGTTAGAATATGAAATAACTGCTGCAGACCGTCCAAAAAAAATTTAAATAACATTACAAACATTGATAATTGACAATAACCCTCCAGGGAGAAACATTGAAGGAGGAATCATCATCCTACCGCCTCATTTTTCCTGTTTAATTTCATTTCTAGAAATAACAATTTGATTATTCAGTATTTTAAACTGTTGATGGATCTGCTGCTGAACATATTATCTTTAATTCTGTGAGGACAGCGTGAGCAAAAAGGAAAATAAATAGATAAATAAATAAATAGAGTGTTTAATTGATCCCAAAGGGGAATTTAAGTGTTGCAGCAGCTACTGGAGCGTAAAGAAGGAGGAAACATTGAAGAAAAATGTCTTAAACCAAGGACCAGAATTATCATTAAGTTGAAGAATCACCCTGAGACCATGACTAGTTAAATATCAGTCAATAATTATCAGTAAGCCTTCAATAAATCAAGAAGGAGGAGCAGGCGTTAACCTCCTCCACCACCAGCAGGGCGGCGCCAGGCAGACGCTGAGTCCCGTCAGATGAGTGAGCATGTCGGACCGGAGCGCCCCGGGCTGCCGGCTCAGACTGGACTGGGTCTACGGGTACCGGGGCCACCAGTGCCGGAATAACCTGTACTACACGGCCGGGAAGGAGGTGGTGTACTTCGTGGCCGGCGTAGGAGTCGTCTACAACACCAGGGAGCACAGCCAGAGGTTTTACCTGGGACACAACGATGACATCATCAGGTAAGACTGACTGACACTCACCTGGAAGGGAACCAATCGGCACCACGAGTCGTTTGGGTTTGCTTTACAATGTAGACTGACTTTTTCCTACAGTGGTCTAACAGACATGACCGAAATCATTCAGTAGACTAACGATGCTAACAGTGTAAAAACCACAGACTGTAGAAATGGACGTAACATCCGTGACGTCACCCATTGGTTTGTGGACTGCTGCTCGGAAGCCAATAGTTTCTAATCTAGGCAGCGCCATCTTGAAAATTTCAGGTGCATGCTGGGAAAAATAAAAACACGGATTCTACTTATATAGGCATGAGGCGGGGCCGTGGGCGGAGCGGGGAGGTTGCTATGGTTGCGAGGGCTGGATCTCGAGGACATTGGTCAATCAACCTGTCAATCAGGAAGTAGCCACGCCCTAATGCATACCCTGCTTTATCGTCACATATAAAATCAGGGAGGCCAAAATGTCCCAAATGAACATCATACTGCATTGAAGAAGGCTTTAAACTAGCGATTGAGACCATAAACACATTTTGAAAACGTTTACTGAGGTTAGAAATCAAGTGAGAAGTTGGTGAATTCTCCATTGACTTGTATAGAGACGGTCGCCCCCTGGTGGCCTTTTGATAGAATGCAGCTCTAAGTTACTTCCTGGTTGGCCTCATTTCAGAGGACCAGAACTCCCTCCTTCCTTCCTTCCTTCCTTCCTCCCTCTTTCCTTCCCACTTTCCTTTCTTCCTTCCTTCCTCCCTCCCTCCCTCCCTCCCTCACTCCCTCCTTCATTCCCTCCTTTCCTTCCTTCCTTCCTTCCTTCCTTCCTTCCTTCCTTCCTTCCTTCCTTATCGTTGAAAGTAGATATCTTTCAACGTTACAGTCCTTTTAATACCAAAGTCTCTCTTTTGGTTTTGGGTCAACATCTTTTATTCGTCTGGATGTTTTGTCTCTTTTTCATTTGGGTTGAGATGAGGGGATTTTTTTTTTTGTGTGTGTGTGTGTGTTTCTTTTTTTAAAATGCTGGCAGTGTTTTATCTCTCTCACACAGTTCAGTTTATCCTCTGGTTTGACAGAAGCTAAAATCTAAAACACAGACAGGCTTATTCTGTGCCAAACTGCTTTTAAGTCTTTGGGTGATGATTTTATTGTAGGTTATTTTTTTAAAGGTCTAAAAAAACCATCAAGTATGTCGAGGTTGATAGAAAGCATAACAGGAATCATAGTTTCAAGGAAGGAAGGGAGGAAGGATGGAAGGGAGGGAGGGAGGCAGGAAGATGGAAGGAAAGGAGGAAGGAAGGATGGAAGGAAGGGAGGCAGGAAAGAAGGAAGGGAGAAAGGATGGAAGGGAGGGAGGGAGGAAGGAAGGAAGGAAGGGAGGGAGGTAGGAAGGAAGGGAGGAAGGAAGAAAGGACAGGAGGGAGGAAAGAAGGGAGGAAGGGAGGTAGGAAGATGGAAGGAAAGGAGGAAGGAAGATGGAAGGAAGGGAGGAAGGAAGGATGGAAGGAAGGGAGGCAGGAAAGAAGGAAGGACAGGAGGGAGGAAATAAGAGAGGAAGGGAGGCAGGAAGAAGGAAGGAAAGGAGGGAGGGAGGAAGGAAGGAAGGAAGGAAGGAAGGAAGGAAGGAAGGAAGGAAGGAAGGAAGGACAAATGGAAGGAAGGAAGGAAGGACAAATGGAAGGAAGAAAGGAAGGAAGGAAAAGAAGGGGAGAAGGAAGATAAGACAGTAAGGACAGATGGAAGAAAGGAAGGAAAGAAGGCAGGAAGGGAAGAATGAAAGGGAGGAAGGACAGATGCAAGGAAGGAAGGAAAAAATGGGGAGAAGGAAGATAAGACAGTAAGGACAGATGGAAGGAAGGAAGGAAAAGAAGGAAGGAAGGAAGATAAGATTGGAAGGACAGATTGAAGGAAGGAAGGAAAGAAGGAAGGAAGAAAGGGGTATGGAGGAAAGAGGGAAGTCGGGAGAGAGGGAGAAAGGAAGGAGGGAAGGAAGGGAGGGAGGAAAGAAGGAAGGAAGATAGAAAGGAGGGAGGAAAGAAGGAAGGGAGGAAAGGAAGGAAGGAAGGAGGGAGGGAGGGAGAAAGGAAAAGGGGAAGGGAGGGAGGGAGGAAGGACAGGAGGGAGGAAGGAAGGGAGGCAGGAAGAAGGAAGGAGGGAGGAAGGAGGGATGAAATAAGGGAGGAAGGAAGGGAAGAAGGGAGGCAGGAAGAAGGAAGGAGGGAGGGAGGGAGAAAGGAAGGAAGAAGGAAGGAAAGGAAAGATGGAAGGAAGGAAGAAGGAAGGAAAGGAAGGATGGAAGGAAGGATGGAAGGAAGGAAAGAAGGAAGGAAAGAAAGAGAGAAGGAGGGAGGGAGGAAAGACAGAAGGAAGGAAGAAAGGGGGATGGAGGAAGGAAAGAAGGAAGGGAGGAAAGAAGGAAGGAAGGACGGAAAGGAGGGAGGGAGGGAGAAAGGAAGGAAGAAAGAAAAGGAAGGAAGAAAGAAAGAAAAAGGAGGAAGATATTAGAAGGAACTGATATTATGTCCTTTATCTTAATAATAAATGATAAGTAAATGTTGATATTTATATTTGAACATTTGAACATTGGTACCAGCTGATAGTCGTCGTTGCTCGTTGCTAGGTTACATTTCATCCGTCAGGCTCAGCATTCAGATGTGATGTGTTGTAGAGAAGTTAGTCGACGAGCCTCGGGGGAGAAAATCATCCAGCAGACGACACGCTAAAGACACATTAGTGAGTCCTCGGCAGTCTCCCATGTGCCACATTACATCAGATACACAGGGAGGAGGAAGATAAGACAGTAAGGACATATGGAAGGGAGGGAGGAAGGAAGGAAGGAAGGAAGGAAGGAAGGAAGGAACCAACATGACAGGACTGGTTGTTTATTCACACCATTAAAACTACACGGTTATTAAATATACATGAGAGGAAAGAAGGAAGGAAGGAAGGAAGGAAAAGAAGGGGGAGAAGGAAGATAAGACAGTAATGGGCAGATGGAAGGAAG
Source organism: Scomber japonicus (assembly GCF_027409825.1). Lineage (NCBI taxonomy): Eukaryota > Metazoa > Chordata > Actinopteri > Scombriformes > Scombridae > Scomber > Scomber japonicus. The sequence goes on along the minus strand of NC_070591.1, from coordinate 2,661,385 downwards.
GAAGGAAGGAAGGAAAAGAAGGGGGAGAAGGAAGATAAGACAGTAAGGGCAGATGGAAGGAAGGAAGGAAGGGAGGAAGAATGAAAGGAAGGAAAGATAAGACAGTAAGGACATATGGAAGGAAGGAAGGAAAGAAAAGAAGGGGGAGAAGGAAGATAAGACAGTAAGGACATATGGAAGGAAGGAAGGAAGGAAAGAAAGGAAGGGAAGAAGGAAGAATGAAAGGAAGGAAAGAAGGAAAAAATGGGGAGAAGGAAGATAAGACAGTAAGGACAGATGGAAGGAAGGAAGGAAGGCAGAGAAGAAGGGGAGAAGGAAGAATGAAAGGCAGGAAGGACATATGGAAGGAAGGAAGGAAGGGAAGAAGGAAGAATGAAAGGCAGGAGGGACATATGAAAGGAAGGAAGGACGGGAAGAAGGAAGAATGAAAGGCAGGAAGTACAGATGGAAGGGGAAGAAGGAAGATAAGACAGTAAGGACATGTGGAAGGAAGGAAGGAAGGAAGGAAGGAAGAATGAAAGGCAGGAAGGACATATGGAAGGAAGGAGGAAGATAAGACAGTAAGGACATGTGAAAGGAAGGGAGGAAGGAAGCAAGGCTGGAAGGAAGGAAGGAAGGAACACATTACATCAGATACACAGGGAGGAGGAAGATAAGACAGTAAGGACATGTGGAAGGAAGGGAGGAAGGAAGGAAGGAAGGGAAGAAGGAAGGAACACATTACATCAGATAAACAGGGAGGAGGAAGATAAGACAGTAAGGACATATGGAAGGGAGGAAGGAAGGAAGGAAGGAAGGAAGGAAGGAAGGAAGGAAGGAAGGAACACATTACATCAGATAAACAGGGAGGAGGATACTCGACTGAACTCACCACCAACATGACAGGACTGGTTGTTTATTCACACAAAGGAAGGAAGGAAGGAAGGAAGGAAGGAAGGAAGGAAGGAAGGAAGGAAGGAAGGAAGGAAGGAAGGAAGGAAGGAAGGAAGGAAGGAAGGAAGGAAGGGAAGAAGGGGAGAAGGAAGAATGAAAGGCAGGAAGGACATATGGAAGGAAGGAAGGAAGGGAAGAAGGAAGAATGAAAGGAAGGAAGGAAAGACAAATGGAAGGAAGGGAGGAAGGAAGAAAGGAAGGAAGGAAGGAAAAGAAGAAAGGAAGGGAAGAAGGAAGAATGAAAGGCAGGAAGGACAGATGGAAGGAAGGAAGGAAGGGAAGGGGGAGAAGGAAGATAAGACAGTAAGGACATAAGGAAGGAAGGCAGGAAGGAAGGAAGGAAAAGAAGGTGGAGAAGGAAGATAAGACAGTAAGGACATATGGAAGGAAAGAAGGAAGGGAAGAAGGAAGAATGAAAGGAAGGAAGGAAGGGAAGAAGGAAGAATGAAAGGAAGGAAGGAAGGAAGGAAGAATGAAAGGAAGGAAGGGAGGAACACATTACATCAGATACACAGGGAGGAGGAAGATAAGACAGTAAGGACATGTGGAAGGAAGGGAGGAAGGAAGGAAGGAAGGAAGGAACACATTACATCAGATAAACAGGGAGGAGGAAGATAAGACAGTAAGGACATATGGAAGGAAGGGAGGAAGGAAGGAAGGAAGGAAGGAAGGAAGGAAGGAACACATTACATCAGATAAACAGGGAGGAGGATACTCGACTGAACTCACCACCAACATGACACGACTGGTTGTTTATTCACACAAAGGAAGGAAGGAAGGAAGGAAGGAAGGAAGGAAGGAAGGAAGGAAGGAAGGAAGGAAGGAAGGAACACATTACATCAGATAAACAGGGAGGAGGATACTCGACTGAACTCACCACCAACATGACAGGACTGGTTGTTTATTCACACAAAGGAAGGAAGGAAGGAAGGAAGGAAGGAAGGAAGGAAGGAAGGAACGAACCAACATGACAGGACTGGTTGTTTATTCACACAAAGGAAGGAAGGAAGGAAGGAAGGAAGGAAGGAAGGAACCAACATGACAGGACTGGTGGTTTATTCACACCAATAAAACTACACGTTCATTAAATATACATGAAAGGAAGGAAGGAAGGAAGGAAGGAAGGAAGGAAGACTTTGATGAAACATAATGATAATTCATAAAAGAAAATGTGAATTATTATTATTCAAGGGGCCAAATACAGCCTGGTTTGATCTCATGTGGGATTATTTAAAAAATGGAGAGAAGGAAAGAAGGAAAAGAAGGGGGAGAAAGAAGGAAGGGAAGAAGGAAGGAAAGAAGGAAGGAAGGAAGGAAGGACGGAAGGAAGGAAAAGAAGGGGAGAAGGAAGATAAGACAGTAAGGGCAGATGGAAGGAAGGGAGGAAAGGGAGGAAGGAAGGAAGGGAGGGAGGGAGGAAGGAAGGAAAAGAAGGAAGGAAGGGAAGAATGAAACGAAGGAAGGAAAGAAGGCAGGAAGGGAAGAATGAAAGGGAGGAAGGACAGATGCTAGGAAGGAAGGAAGGAAGGAAGGAAGGAAAAAATGGGGAGAAGGAAGATAAGACAGTAAGGACATATGGAAGGAAGGAAGGAAAGAAAAGAAGGAGGAGAAGGAAGATAAGACAGTAAGGACATATGGAAGGAAGGAAAGAAAGGAAGGGAAGAAGGAAGAATGAAAGCCAGGAAGGACAGATGGAAGGAAGGAAGGAAGGAAGGAAGGGAAGAAGGAAGGAAGGAATGAAAAGAAGGGGGAGAAGGAAGATAAGACAGTAAGTACAGATGGAAGGAAGGAAGGAAGGAAGAATGAAACGAAGGAAGGAAAGAAGGAAGGAAGGGAAGAAGGAAGAATGAAAGGCAAGAAGGACGTATGGAAGGACATATGGAAGGAAGGAAGGAAGGAAAAGAAGGAAGGAAGGGAAGAAGGAATGATGGAGGGAGGGATGGAGAAAGGAAAAGAGGAAGGAAAGGAGGAAGGACAGAAGGAAGGAAGGAAGGAAGGGAAGAAGGAAGAATGAAAGGCAGGAAGGACAGATGGAAGGAAGGAAGGAAAGAAGGAAGGAAGGAAGGGAAGAAGGAAGGAAGGAAAGGTGGAAGGAAGGAAGGGAAGAAGGAAGGAAGGAAAGGCGGAAGGAAGGAAGGAAGGAAGGAAGGAAGGGCAAATTTATGGGTCTCTTATAAATGAAAGTAAAACATGTTGGGTTTCTTCTATTACTGTAAATGAGTAGGGATCTTTAGGCCGACAGAGATGCTCTTCTTCTTCTTTGGCCTTCTTCCCTCCTTTCCTTCCTTCCTCCCACCTTTCCTTCCTTCCTCCCTCCCTTCCATCCACCCTTCCTCCCTTCATTCCTTCCTTCCCCCCTCCCTTCCTTCTTTCCTTCCTTCCTTCCTCCCTTCCTCCCTCCCTTCCATCCATCCTTCCTCCCCTCCTCCCTTCCTTCTTTCCTTCCTTCCTTCCTTCCTTCCCTCCTTCCTCCCTCTTTTCTTTCCTTCCCTCCTTCCTTCCTCCCTTCCTTCCCTCCTCCCGTCCTTCCTTCCTTCCTTCCTTCCTCCTTCCTTCCTTCCCCCCTCCCTTCCTTCCTTCCTCCCTCCTTTCCTTCCTTCCATCCTTCCTACCTTCCTTCCTTCCTTCCCTCCTTTCCTTCCTCCCTCCCTTCCATCCTTCCTTCCTTCAGACAGAGATGCACTTCTTCTTCTGTGGCTGTTTTATATGTTGTTGTATTTTCAGATGTTTTAATGACTCCTGGCTTCCCTCCTCCCTTCCTTTCCTTCCTCCCTCCCTTCCATCCTTCCTTCCTTCAGACAGAGATGCTCTTCTTCTTCTTCTGTGGCTGTTTTACATGTTGTTGTATTTTCAGATGTTTTAATGACTCCTGGCTTTGTGGGTGAAACTCTCCAAATATTTTCTCTTACATGTTGAATTAACTGAGAGCTTAAAGCGAGCAGCCGCAGCAGAAGGGATTTTCTCTGTTGATGAGAGGAAATTAGAGCGAGTGGAGGAGGAAGATGATTCAGGGAGGTCGCTCATTCATCCTAACATGGTCACACACACACACACGCACACACACACACACACACACACACACACACACACACACACACACACACACACACACACACACACACACCTGGTGTATTCACCGACAATAAACAGCCCATGAGTCATCAGAGCAGCAGGCATGTTTGGATGGTTTATACAGCAGGCAAGACAGCTGCAGCCTGCGGTACTGTGTGTGTGTGTGTGTGTGTGTGTGTGTGTGTGTGTGTGTGTGTGTGTGTGTGTGTGTGTGTGTGTGTGTGTGTGCTTCTGTGTGTCACACTAATTGAAAAGCTGGATGCTGCCTCACTCAGGCCGTGCTCTCTGATAGGAGTGTTAAATTTGTGTTTGTGCCAAATTATGGCTCACAGCTGCCTGCAGGTCCACAGCTGGATGTGCATTTAATCGTGCTGCATGAAAATCAGTCGTATCAGCTCTTAACCCTCCTGTTGTCCTCGAGTCAAGGGAGGAAGGGAGGGAGGAAAGGAGGAAGGAAGGAAGGGAGGAAGGGAGGAAAGGATGGAGGAAGAAGGAAGGATGGAAGGATGAAGGAATGAAAGGAGGGGAAGGAGGAAGGTGGGAGGAAGGAATGAAAGGAGGGGAAGGAGGAAGGTGGGAGGAAGGAAGGGAGGAAGAAGGAAGGAAAGGAAGGAGGGAAGGAAAGAAGGGAAGGAAGAAGGAAGGAAAAGAGGGAGGGAAGGAAAGAAAGGTGGGAGGAAGGAAGGGAGGAAGAAGGAAGGAAAGAAAGGTGGGAGGAAGAAGGAAGGAAAGGAGGGAGGGAAGGAAGGGAGGAAGGAAAGGATGGAGGGAGGGAGGAGGAAGGAAAGGAGGGAGGGAAGGAAGGAGGGAAGGAAGGAAAGAAAGGTGGGAGGAAGGAAGGGAGGAAGAAGGAAGGAAAGGATGGAGGGAGGGAAGAAGGAAGGAAAGGAAGGAGGGAGGAGGAAGGAAGGAAGGAGAGAAGGAAAGAGGGAGGGAGGAAGGAGGGAAGGAAGGAAGAAGGAAAGGAGGGAGGGAAGAAAGGAAAGGTGGGAGGAAGGAAGGGAGGAAGAAGGAAGGAAAAGAGGGAGGGAAGGTAGCAGGTTTAATCATTGCTCTCTTTGTTTCCTTCCATCTGTCTGTCCTTCCTCCTTCCTTCCTTCCTTCCTTCATCCTTCTCTCTTTCTTTCCTTCCTTCCTCCCTTCCTTCTTTCCTCCCTTCCTTTTTTCCTTTCTCCCTCTTATCTCGTGAATAAAATAATAAGAAAAATAAATTCAACAAGTCTGCTTGCTGAGTACCTGAGGTTCATAGCTTTTCAAGGTTTCCACTAGAGATGTGCATGAGCCTTTTTATTTAGAGTCAACTAACCGACATTCACAAAACTTTAACTTTAACTTTAACTTTAACTTTAACTTTAACTTTAACTTTAACGGCACAAACTGACTGGGGATTTCCACTGGGTCCGTCAGCGGCACGGAACGGCTGTGCTACGGTTTAGCTCCGTCCTCTGCCCGGCGTCAACTCACACCGGGAGCGTTACAGCAGCGGAGCTCTGGGAGAGAAAGCTGCCTTTTAAAATGACGTTGCACTGTTAATACAGTAATTACGGCAGCCCAATCAAACCCGAACGAGTGCCTTTAGTCTACCGTAATTACTGTAGTAGCTAGTCTACCGTAATTACTGTAGTAGCTAGTCTACAGTAATTACTGTAGTAGCTAGTCTACCGTAATTACTGTAGTAGCAGCACAACTAAATGGCCCGGTTTTGTTAACTTGCTCAATTTTGGTTGATTTGGTAATTGTCTTAGATGTTTGTGCTGATGTCATGTGTCAGTAGCTACGTAGCTAGATGGAGTCTTTATCTGGTTTATTCCTGTTTGTTGCTGAAATACGATCGGGAGGCTGCACGGGTTGTTTTATTTTGAAAAACGGAAGTTTTATTATGCCGATTCAGTGTCGGACTTCCTGTCTGGTGCAATCTGCTCTGTTGAGCTTGTCGCGAGTTGGCAACGGCTCCGTCAAAAATAGAAATGCTACCTATCGATAGCGCTGCGGCGCGGAGAGCCGCTGCTGAGCCGTTGCCTGACACGCTGCTGAAACGTTCCCGGTGGAGACACTCTCATTGATTATAGTGTTACCCCATCTGCTCCGGTGACCACGGCGCAGCTGTAACGCGCCGCTGCCGGACTCAGTGGAAATTGGGCTTGATAATCAGCCTTCATTTCTTTACAAAAACACATTCATTAAAAGAAAAAAGTGGATTATTTCTCTCCCCGTCATAAACAGTGTTGCCAACTCCTCAGTAAGGAAAGTAGCTATTGGCTGTCCTAAAAGCCGCTAGAAGTCGCTAAATGACGTCATCGCCTAATTTGCATAATTACCATTTGCATGTTATTGTAATGGACGTTGTAGGAGAGAGGAATAACGTCTTGGGAGAGACAAAAAGTGATTTAACTCTTAAACAGACAACGTGCACCAGGAGATACAGACTCTTTAACCTTCCTGTTGTCCTCCCGGGTCCTTCCTCTGTCCTTCCTTCCTTCCTTCCTCTGTCCTTCCTTCCTTCCTCAGATCTAAGTTCAGCTGTTAGGGTAAATGTTCCCTCCTTCTGTC
>NC_070591.1:2620693-2654330 GCF_027409825.1 Scomber japonicus | reverse complement strand
GAAGATTTCAAAATAAAATACAATAAAAGTAATCACACATTTTCACACTTTCCTCTTTTTTTCCAGGCCATTGGGTTCCTTCCCTCCTTCCTTCCTTTCTTCCCTCCTTCCTTCCTTCTCCTTCCTTTCTTCCTTTCTTCCCTCCTTCCTTCCCTCCTTCCTTCCTTCCTCCTTCTCTCTTTCTTTCCTTCCTCCCTCCTTCCCTCCCTCCCTCCCTCCCTCCCTCCTTTCCTTCCTTCTTCCTTCCTGCTTCCCTCCTTTCCTTCATCATCCTTTCCTTCCTCCTCCCTCCTTCCTTTCCTTCCTTCATCCTCGCTTCCTTCCCCCTTCTTCTCTCTTTCTTTCCTCCCCCCTTCCTTCCTCCTTTCCGTTCTTCCTCCTTCATCAAGAGCTGCAAGCTACTAAGAAGGTTTCAAAATAAAATACAATAAAAGTAGTCACACACATTTCACACTTTCCTCTTTTTTTCCAGGCCATTGGGTCATCTTCAAAAACACATTTATCAGTTTTCCAGTGGTGCAGCCGTAATGAACAGACCCAGTAACAGTCGCTGTATTTGGGTTAGCGCTGGCTGCAGGAAATGTCACAGTTAAACTTCGGCTCTACTCTGATGCATCGGCCTTTTCATCACCGCTGGCATCACAGCCGGTGCTTTTACACTGGAAACCTGCCAACACACCATTACACTCCACAATGGATGGATGGAGAGGAGTTCTGCTCTCAGTTCAGCCCTCAACATTTTTTTTTTAAATATATTCTCCCAGCTGTGGCTTTACTCGCTCCCACACAGCTGGTGCGGCTCTCATGTTTACAAAGTACTGTGAGGACAATTTTAACACATGCATGATTAATTTTACTGAAAAAAAAAACATCAAGTATGTCGAGGTTGATAGAAGCATAACAGGAATCATGGTTTCTGATATCTGTATGTTAGTGTTTAACCTTCCTCCCGGGTTAAGGAAGGAAGGGAGGGAGGCAGGAAGAAGGAAGGACAGGAGGGAGGAAGGAAAGAAAGACAGGAGGGAAGGAAGGAAGGACAGGAGGGAGGAAGGAAGGAAAGGAGGGAGGGAGGGAGGAAGGAAGGAAGGGAGGGAGGAAGGAAGGAAGGACAGGAGGGAGGACATAAGGGAGGCAGGAAGAAGGAAGGAAAGGAGGGAGGAAGGGAGGCAGGAAGAAGGAAGGAAAGGAGGGAGGAAGGAAGGAAGGAAGGAAGGACAGGAGGGAGGAAATAAGGGAGGGGGGAAGGAAGGACACGAGGGAGGGAGGAAGGAAGGAATTAAGGGAGGAAGGAACAGAGGAAAGAAGGGAGGAAGGGAGGCGAGAAGGAAGGAAGGGAGGGCGGACGGACAGGAGGGAGGAAAGAAGGGAGGAAATAAGGAAGGGGGAAGGGAGGGAGGAAGGAAAGAAGGGAGGAAATAAGGAAGGGGGAAGGGAGGGAGGAAGGAAGGACACGAGGGAGGGAGGAAGGAAGGAATTAAGGGAGGAAGGAAGAGAGGAAAGAAGGGAGGAAGGGAGGCGAGAAGGAAGGAAGGGAGGGCGGACGGACAGGAGGGAGGAAAGAAGGGAGGAAGGACAGGAGGGAGGAAAGAAGGGAGGAAGGAAGGGAGACAGGAAGAAGGAAGGAAAGGAGGGTGAAAAGAAGGAAAGGAAGGAAGGAAGGAAAGGAGGGAGGAAGGAAGGAAGGAAGGAAGGAAATAAGGGAGGGAGGAAGGGAGTCAAGAAGGAAATAAGGGAGGAAGGAAGGGAGGCAGGAAGAAGGAAAGAAAAGGGAGGAAGATATTAGATAGAACTGATATTACGTCCTTTATCTTAATAATATATAATATTGAATCTCATTTTTCATTTCAGCAGTTTTCAAATGTATTACTTTGGTGGACTTGAACTGTTTATTTTCTTATTATTCTTTATTTTAAGACCTTTTTATGGGACCTTCTATATGCCCTCCTTCTGCAGTATCTGTATATCATATCTGTATATTATCACATTTCTGATTGGGAAGTCAAAAAGAAAAGTCATCTCATTGAGCTCACAGTGAACCAGACCTCTGTGTGGCTCTCAGCAGATTCAATATGACACACTGGTTTTAATATGCTGTGACTCACACAGTGTGACTTCATGTGTGGTGGCGGGAGACGAAGAAGCAGCTGTTAGGACTCCTCACTGTTAAACCTGACTTTCTTCTACACTGAAAAACTCGGACATGTCAAACTTCAGGATCTGTTGAACTGTCAGATTATTATACTTGAGTAGATTTACTGTCTATGGTTGAAAACAGCTTTCCGGATAAAACTCTGTAAGATAAGATAAGATGGGCGGGGCCATGGGCGGAGCGGGGAGGTTGCTATGGTTGCGAGGGCTGGATCTCGAGGACATTGGTCAATCAACCTGTCAATCAGGACGTAGCCACGCCCTAATGCATACCCTGCTTTATCGTCAAATATAAAATCAGGGAGGCCAAAATGTCCCAAATGAACATCAGACTGCATTGAAGAAGGCTTTAAACTAGCGATTGAGACCATAAACACATTTTGAAAACGTTTACTGAGGTTAGAAATCAAGTGAGAAGTTGGTGAATTCTCCATTGACTTGTATAGAGACGGTCGCCCCCTGGTGGCCTTTTGATAGAATGCAGCTCTAAGTTACTTCCGCGTTGGCCTCATTTCAGAGGACCGGAGCTCCCCACCTGGTAAATGTACAAAATGCAAGGTACAACTGTAGAACATGATACCTCTCTAAAGCATTGGGGGGGGGGGGGGGGGGGGTTATGTATTAGTGGGGTGATAACTTGTCTGTAGTACTATAGCAGCTGGAAAAGTCAGTCAAAGTTGCTGATTGACAACATTTTGTACAGTTGTATTATAGTGTTGTTAATATATTGTATTCTGGTCAGGCTGGAAAAAGAAACTTCTGAAGCAGCAGAAAAATTAAAATTACTTTTCGGCAATTTTCATGCTTTGCAAACTTCCCCAGTGGGCCTGATTGGACCCCTGGTGGGCCGGTTCTGGCCTGCGGGCCGCGTGTTGAACACCTCCGGTCTCGTGTAAAGTTATTTTTGCTTTCTTGCTAAAAAAAAAAAAAGTTTAGCCAGCAGCTCAGAGAGATAAAACGCTTTTTGACACAAAAGTGGATTTTAGAGCAGAAAAATGAGCCGGAGGATAAAAGTTGCCAAGCGAAGAAAATTTGAGGAGTTTTAAAAAAAAAGTTTCCCACCAGTGAAGAATCATGTTAGTAAGACTTGAAGTAGCTTTAATGTCGGCTGTGTGGGTGTTGATTGACAGCTGGCTCAATCTGAATCCAGGACTAACACCGAATCAATTATCGCTGTGTTTCAGTAAGTGTAATGTAAGTGATTAAAAAAATAGTCCAAGTTAAAGTTAATTCCCAACATGAAGCGTCTATGTAAGGAGTTCCTGCTGTGGATGCTGCTGGATCACCTTCACATCTAAAAAGGTTGATTGAAGGGTCTCTGGGTGTTTTAGGGAAACATTTCTGCCCTAGAGCTGCACAGATAGTGTTCAGAGGACAGGTTCACTATTTCTCAGTGATGGAGGACTAAACCCACAGTCCTCCATCTGTGGAAACATGGAGTTAAAAGTTCATCTGAAGATAATATGAAGCTGAAGGAAGGAAGGAGAGGAAAAGAGAGGAAAAGAGAGGAAGATGAGGAAGGAAGGAAGGAAGGAAGGAAAAGGGAGGAAGATGAGGAAGGAAGGAAGGAAGGAAGGAAAAGAGAGGAAGATGAGGAAGGGAGGAAGGGAGGAAGATGAGGAAGGAAGATTAGAAATGAAAGAAAGACAGAAAGAAAGAAGGAGGATGCCGACGATGAGGAAAGAAAGAAAGAAAGAAAGAAAGAAAGGGGAGGAAGGTGAGGAAAGAAAGAAAGAAAAGGGAGGAAGATGAGGAAAGAAAGAAAGAAAGAAAAGGGAGGAAGATGAGGATAAAGAAAGAAAGAAAAGGGAGGAAGATGAAGAAGGAAAGAAAGAAAAAGAGGATGAGGAAGATGAGAAATGAAAGAAAGACAGAAAGAAAGAGAGAAAGAAAGAGGAGGAGGACGATGAGGAAAGGAAGAAAGAAAGAAAGAAAGAAAAGGGAGGAAGATGAGGAAAGAAAGAAAAAGGAGGAAGATGAGGAAGGAAAGAAAGAAAAAGAAGATGAGGAAGATGAAGAAGGAAAGAAAGAAAAAGAGGATGAGGAAGATGAGGAAAGAAAGAAAGAAAGAAAGAAAGAAAGAAAAAGGAGTAAGATGAGGAAAGAAAGAAAGAAAGAAAAAGAGGATGAGGAAGACAAGGAAAGAAAGAAAGAAAGGAGGAGAGTAAATGAGTCAAATCTTCATCTTCTATATTTCAACGTTAGTCTTTTTGTTACTATACTTCAGTCTGATGACAAACTGTAATTAAGTTTGATGCGACAGGAAGCAGCAACAGTAACTTTTCATATATAAAGATATTAAAGTCTAAACATAGAGCAGAGTTTATATCGAACCTTCTGTGTTATTAGAAGTCTTCGTCCTTCGTGACTGAACTGTGTGCAAACAGCTGCTTTCATAGAAGGAGGAAGAAGAAAAACATGTTTACTGGCTGTAATTAGTTTTTGTCTCTCTGGTGAAAAACAGACGTCAGTTCTGTGACTCAAGCTTTGTTGAAGTTTGCGTCTGCTGCTGCACTGCGGCTGCACTTCAACCCCTCCCACAAACCGGAGCTGATCTGCAGACTGACTCGAGCTTTGTTGAAGTTTGCGTCTGCTGCTGCACTGCGGCTGCACTTCAACCCCTCCCACAAACCGGAGCTGATCTGCAGACTGACTCCAGCTTTGTTGAAGTTTGCGTCTGCTGCTGCACTGCGGCTGCACTTCAACCCCTCCCACAAACCGGAGCTGATCTGCAGACTGACTCGAGCTTTGTTGAAGTTTGCGTCTGCTGCTGCACTGCGACTGCACTTCAACCCCTCCCACAAACCGGAGCTGATCTGCAGACTGACTCCAGCTAGTAATTACATTTGCATTTTAGTCACTTAGCCAACGTTGTGATGACTTACTGTGACAGTGGCAGGAGGTTAAAATCTGTTTAAAATGACCAGATCAGCACTTTGTTTTTATAAGTAGCCAGAAGTGAGAAGAGGTCAGAGGTCACAGCAGCACCGAGAGCTTTCATTTCTCTGATTAATAACTCAGAAACAATAAAACAGAGACTTATAGAGGCTCTGTATTTAACTGAATGTTATGGAGGCAGCAGCAGAAAGTTTTGACTTGTTGAAAGATGCTGGGCAAATAAAACAAGGCCGCTGTATCTCCATGGCAACTGGACTGAAAAAAACAAATTAACCTTTGTTTCGTCCTCCCGTGTCAAATTGACCCCGTCTGTTTTGACTGTTCCTTCCTCTCTCCTTCTCTCTTTCCTACCTTCCTCCCTCCCTCTTTCTTTTTAACTGGAAATCATGTAAAGATATCCCAGGAGGAAGAAGGAAGGAAAGGAGGAAAGAAGGAAGGAAGAAGGAAGGAAGGGAGGAAGAAGGAAGGAAAGAAGGACAGAGGAAATAAAGAAGGGATGAAGGCAGGGGGAGGAAAGAAAGAGAGAAGGAGGGAGGGAGGAAGGGAAAAGAGGAAGGGAGGAAGGAAGGAAGGAAAGAAGGACGGAGGAAATAAGGGAGGGAGGAAGGTAGGAAAGAAGGAAGGGAGGAAGGTAGGGGGAGGAAAGAAATTAAGAAGGAGGGAGGGAGGAAGGAAGGAAAGGAAGGAGGAAGGACAGAAGGAAGGAAGGGAGGAAGGAAGGAAGGACAGAAGGAACAGCCATAACAGACGGGGTCAATTTGACCCGGGAGGACGACAGGAAGGTTCAGATTATAATCCAGATTTAAAAGGCAACAAGTTAAATTGGTTTAGTGTCTAAATAAATTTCCCCAGAGTCAAAACTAAACAGTCAATTTATTTCACTCCACATATCTGAAAACAGAAAGCTCTCTCAGCTCTTTAAAATCAAGGCTGAAAACTTTTCCTTTTTATTAAATTAAATGAGAGAATATATATTATTTATTTCTCTCTCCGTTTTAAACCTTTTATTGAAGCTTTTATATTGTGTTTCTCTACTTTAATGGATTCTTATGTTTTATGTAAAGTGTTTTGACTTGTTGAAAGGTGCTGAGGAAATAAAACAAGGTCACTGTATCGCCATGGCAACTGGACTGAAAAAACGAATTGTCTGACTCCTGTCGTCCTCCCGGGTCAAATTGACCCCGTCTGTTTTGACTGTTTTGACCTCCCTCCTTCTCTCTTTCCCGCCTTCTTTCTTTCCCTCCTTCCTTCCTTCCTTCTTCCTCCCTCCTTTCCTTCCTCCCTCCCTCCTTTCCTTCCTTCTTCCTCCCTTCCTTCCTTCCCTCTTTCCTTTCCTTCCTTCGTCCTCCCTTCCTTCCCTCCTTCCTTCCTTCCCTTCCTTCTTCCTCCCTCCTTTCCTACCTTCCTCCCTCCTTTCCTTCCTTTTCCTCCTTCCCTCCCTCCCTCCTTTTCTTCCTCCTCCCTCCTTTCCTTCCTTCTTCCTTCCTTTCCTGCCTTCTTCCTCCCTTCCTTCCTCCCCTTCTTCCTTCTTTCCTTCCTCCCCTCCTTCCTTTCCTTCCTTCTTCCTCCTTCCTTTCCTTCTTCCTCCCTTCTTCCTCCCTTCCTTCCTTAACTCGAGGACAACAGGAGGATTTTTTTTATAAAAAGCTGAATAATAAATTGAATAGAGTTCAGAGTTTTCCTTCCTTTTATAAGATCAGAAACAAACGTGAGTGTCTTCGTCTTCGCTTTGAGCTCGTCTTCTCTCCGTCTGTCTGCCTGATGGATCTCTTCTGTAATTGCAGGCTCCGTATATCGACGTATCAAATCCATGCTGGAGTTTTTCTGTAAGAGAGAGAGAGAGAGAGAGAGAGAGAGCGAGAGGGAGAGAGAGAGAGAGGGGGGAGGAGAGAGAGAGAGAGAGAGAGAGAGAGAGAGAGAGAGACAGAGAGAGAGAGAGAGAGAGAGAGAGAGAGAGAAGGAGAGGAGAGAGAGGAAGGAGAGGGAGAGGAGTGAGAGAGAGAGAGAAAGAGAGAGAGGGGGGGGGGGAGGAAGGAGAGGAGAGAGAGGAAGGAGAGAGAGAGAGAGAGAGAGAGAGAGAGAGAAGGAGAGGAGAGAGAGGAAGGAGAGGAGAGAGAGGAAGGAGAGGGGGAGAGAGAGAGAGAGAGAGAGAAAGAGAGAGAGGGGGGGGAGAGGAAGGAGAGGAGAGAGAGGAAGGAGGAGAGAGGAAGGAGAGAGAGAGAGAGAGAGAGAGGAGAGCGTGACTGTGTGTTTCATGGCCTGGGTCTTCCCGGGGGGGCGATCAGCCTTTCTCCGAGCAGCAGCAGCATCATCCTGCTCGTTGAATAGCAGCTCTATTATAACCAGGAGCTCTCGTTTCCAGCTCACTTCACATCTGCTCACTTCACTTCCTTCTCTTCAGTTTGCTGGTTTCCATCTTCGGTTTGTTAACTTGAGTCTGAACCAGAGTTCAAATGTTTAAATGTTCAAAAGTCGTCGTCATAGCAACGTCCATCATGTAACGTTTAGCATAACGTCACTTTCTTTATAATAAGCCTTCTTCTAAATACTGTATACTACATACTAAATACTAAATACTACATACTAAGTACTAAATACTAAATACTACATACTACATACTATATACTAAGTACTAAATACTACATACTATATACTAAGTACTAAATACTACATACTATATACTGCATACTTGAATCTACGTACTACATACTGCATACTAAATACTGCATACTAAATACTACATACTGTATACTGTACTAAGTACTACATACTAAATACTACATGCTAAATACTGCATACTACATACTATGTACTACATACTACATACTACATACTACATACTAAATACTACATGCTAAATACTACATACTAAGTACTACATGCTAAATACTGCATACTGTATACTATGTACTACATACTACATACTAAGTACTCCATACTAAATACTACTACTGGAATCTACATACTGAATACTAAATACTACATACTAAGTACTACATACTAAATACTGCATACTGTATACTATGTACTACATACTACATATTAAATACTACATATTGCATACTGTACTAAGTACTGCATACTAAATACTACATACTAAATCCTGCATATTGCATACTAAATACTACATACTGTGTACTACATAATAAATATTACATCCTACATACATATTTAGTATATTTAGTAGTATGTAGTATGTACTATTAGTATGTAGTAGGTAGTGTTTAATATGTAGTATTTAGTAAGTTAATGTTAATTTATATCAGAGAAAAGCAAAAATTCTAGAGATTTTTTCATTACTCACTGTGACTGGAGGAGAATTAAAGGTAAATAACCATTATAGTCCCAACTATAATGGCAGTCTGTGTTTTTATAGAAGAGTAGCCCCCCTCCCCCAGCCCAACCCTAACCCCCCCCGCCCTCCCCCTACATTATTATACTATTATATCATCATTATATCAGGGGTATAAAATGATCTTCAGATGACAATAATCTCATTTATCATGATTATTTCTGAGACAATCAATCATCCAGTAAACTAGTTATGATGACAAGTCTGTGTTTATGTTTCCATGACAATGTGGCGTTGTGTTTTCTGAGTCTAGAGCATCTTCTTCTGAATATAATGATCACTGACGGTTATATTCATGTTACTGTCTCACGTCGAGGTGATAAAAGAAGATGAACTGTGACTGAAGTTCAGCGTGTCCACTTTCTCTTTCTCTTTCTATCGTCCTCTGTGTCTCCTTTCTTTCCTCTTCTGTCCCACTTCCTGTCGCTCGCCTGCAGGCAGAACCTGACCGAGCGACTGACAAACACACACACACACACACACATGCACACACACACGCATGCACACACACACACACACACACACACACACACACACACATTTAGTTGCTGTTTATGTTTCCAGGTGCAGGTCTGTTGGTCTCTGTGTTGACATACAGATATAGCTGCATGACACAAAGCAGTGGAAACACACACACACACACACACACACACACACACACACACACACATTGAGCTGCTCAGTGATTATCAACATTGTCATTGGTTTTCTGTGCCATGATGTACGTGGAAATGAGTTTCGGTTCATGTAACGATTCCTACTCTAAAACTGACCCTGAACCAGACGACACTGTAATAAACGGCCCTCGATCCAAAGTTAAAGTCTGTGTAAAGTAAGAATAAATATGTGTTCTGAGTTTGACATACCACAGAAAAGTGTGTTGTTAACCACCGCCAAATATATGAAATTAGGCTTCAAAGTTGTGTAAAAATCAGCCTCTTTCTCTGCTCCCAAACGCTGAAGCCCAGCCCCCTACCAAGTGTCACCTGTCAATCAAAGTCACCACCTCTACTAGAAACATGGACGCTACATCTGAGAGCTTTCTGCTGCTAACCCAACTGCTAACTCAGCGGCTAACTCGGCTGCTAGCTCGGCGGCTAGCTGCTAGCTCGGCGGTTAACTCAGCTAACTGGCTAACTGTAGACTGTAGTAGTAGTAGTGCTAACTCAGCTAACTGGCTAACTGTAGACTGTAGTAGTAGTAGTGTGTGCTGAATGTATTTCTACCTCTACAGCAGCAAGGGCGGGTTTATGCTAATCCTAGCTCCACAATTCAAATCTAAATGGTTGAAATGCTTTTTACACCTTTTTTAGAAATACATTTATGACCTATTTAATGTGTTTAGAAGAAAATGTCTGAATTCACTTTACACGGCCTTCTCCAATATTCATCTTCTGAGCTCCAACAGATGGAGGTGTCCCAGCTGAGTCCCTGAACCAGCCTTTTCCCCTCCTGTTACCAAAGTAAAGTACATAAATCTGTATTTATTTACACTTCCATACCTCCTCCTCATCAGCTGTTGTCAGCTCAGCCGGTGACCGATGCGACCGAGCTGCAGATCGCTGTATTTATGTCCATTAAGCTCCACAACTCGCTGCTGTCAGGATCTCTGAAGGGAAACAGACACAAACTCAACTCCATGTTTAATGTTTTACTGGGTGCAGAGACAACGGGAGCATGTCATGTTGGTCTGGAGGACAGCTGAGATGTCACACAAGCATCAAAACACTGAAAACAGAGCTGGAACAGATTCTTGTGTCTAAAAACAGACTGTCAAAAAAACCCAGCTATCAAATCTGCATTATAGACCAGAAAACACCCTCCAGATTGACGTAGATGAACAAAATTTGGTACACATATGTAACGTGCAAAGACTCACAAAAAAGTCTCTTGGACCCATATCCTCACTCCAACAGGAAGTCGGACATTTTGAATTGAACTTGCAATTTTGGCGTGGTTTGATATGATTTTCACACCACATAGTTTAATGAATTCCTCCTAATCTGACCGACTTCATGTTGACTCTGTGTCATCTCAAGACCTTGAAGATGCGTCGTGGCAAGTCTCGCTCAGTCGTGGAGTGGCGGGGGAGCTTGGGCCCGATCATCGCTGCTTGCAGCTTTAATTATTATTATTATCACATGACCAGCAGAATAAATAACGCTCAAGACCCGACCCAACTTCCTGTTCCCCGTTTGCCACCTGCTGATTAAAGTGAAGGGGTTAGCCTAGCTTTGCCCGTATCTCACTTAAGGTGGACTGACCTTTTAACCTTCCTGTGGTCCTCCCAAATCGACCCCATCTCTTTTGACTGTTCCTTCCTTCCTTCCTTCCTTCCTTCCTTCCTCTTTCTTTAATGTTTCCTTCGTTCTGCCCCTCCTTCCATACTTCCTCCCTCCCTCCCTCCCTCCTTACTCTTTTCCTCCTCCCTCCCTTCTCTCCTTCCTTCCTTCCTTCCTTCCTTCCTCCCTCCCTTCTCTCCTTCCTTCCTTCCTTTCTCCCTCTTTTCCTCCTTACTCATTTCCTTCCTTCCTTCCTTCTTCCGCCCTTCCTTCCTTCCTCCTTCCATTCTCTCCTTCCTTCCTTCCTTCCCTCCTTCCTTCCTTCCTCCCTCTTTACTCCTTTCCTTCCTTCCTTCCCTCCCTTCTCTCCTTCTTTTCCTTCTTTCCTCCCTCCTTTCCCTCCTTCTTCCGCCCTTCCTTCCTTCTTTCTGTCCTTCCGTCCTCCCCCCTTTCCCTCCTTCTTCCTCCCTCCTTTCCTTCCTTCTTCCTCCCTTCCTTCCTTGACTCGAGGACAACAGGAGGGTTAAAGGACCAGTATGTAAGATTTATGGCATCCCTCTCTAGATCCAGTGTTTGGTTTGTCCTCTCTGGGCTACCGTAGAAAGAAAAGGCTCATTCTAAAAAAGTCACTATGTCACCAGATGTCAGCATGTTTCTTCAGCCGACACCCCCCTCCCCCCTCCCCCCCGCCCTCCTCCCACCCCCCTCCCCTCTCTGTGCTATAAATCAAGTTATAGATATTATTTCCAGTTGACGGGAGTGTTGGACTTCATGCATCCATTAACACACAGAGCGGGCAGGCTGTCAGTGAGACCTGCAGGCTCGTCACCATCAACTACCGCCACACCAAACCAGTGCTGATAGAGAGCTGAGGAGGACCGGGGGGGGGGGGGGGGGGGCGGGGGGGCGATGGGGGGGGGGGGGGGGGGGGGTGCCGAGGGGGTCTCTGAGTCCTCTGAAGCGTGGCTTTAGCTCATTTCCCTCCCATCAGGGTTGAACAGGCTCTGCTAGCCGACTCAAAGCTGACAAAGTCCTGTCGTCCTCCCCGTCTGTTTTGACTACTCCTTCCTTCCTTCCTTCCTTCCTTCCTTCATTCCTTTCCTTCCTCCTTCCTCTCTTCCTCCCTCCTTTCCTTTCTTCCTTCCTTCCGTCTGTCCTTCCTCTCTCCTTTTCTCTTTCCTCCCTTCCTTCCTTTCCTTCCTCCACCCCCCTTCCTTCCTCCGTCCTTTCCTTTCCATCTGTCCTTTCTCCCTCCTTTTCTCTTTCCTCCCTTCCTTCCTTCCTTCCGTCTGTCCTTCCTCCCTCCTTTTCTCCTTACTCCTTTCCTTCCTTCCTTCCTTCCTTCCTTCCTTCCTTCCTTCCTTCCTCCCTCTTTACTCCTTTCCTTCCTTCCTCCCTCTTTACTCCTTTCCTTCCTTCTTCCTCCCTCCTTACTCCTTTCCCTCCTTCTTCCGTCCTTCATCCTTGCTTTCCTTCCTTCTTCCGCCCTTCCTCCCACCTATCCTTCCTGCTTCCTCCCTTCCTTCCTTTCCATCCTCCCTCCCTCCCTCTTTCCTTCCCTCCTTTCCTTCCTTCTTCCTCCCTTCCTTCCTTGACTCGAGGACAACAGGAGGGTTAAAGGACCAGTATGTAGGATTTATGCCGTCCCTCTCTAGACCCACGGTTTGGTTTGTCCTCTCTGGGCTACTGTAGAAATAAAAGGCTCATTCTAAAAAAGTCACTATGTCACCAGATGTCAGCATGTTTCCTTCAGCCGACACCCCCCCCCCCTCCCCCCGCCCTCCTCCCACCCCCCTCTCCTCTGTGCTATAAATCAAGTTATAGATATTATTTCCAGTTGACGGGAGTGTTGGACTTCATGCATCCATTAACACACAGAGGCGGGCAGGCTGTCAGTGAGACCTGCAGGCTCGTCACCATCAACTACCGCCACACCAAACCAGTGCTGATAGAGAGCTGAGGAGGACCGGGGGGGCGGGGGGTGGGGGGGGGGGGGGGTGCCGAGGGGGTCTCTGAGTCCTCTGAAGCGTGGCTTTATAGCTCATTTCCCTCCCATCAGGGTTGAACAGGCTCTGCTAGCCGACTCAAAGCTGACGAAGTGGTGAGCTAGTAGCGTCGTTAGCGCTGTTAGCGGCTGTGCTGGAGGCCTAGCGCTCAGTGATGCGTTCGCTGTCATCAGTTCAGAGCGACGCTGCGGGCCGGCTGGCTGTCGGCTCGGGGCTGAACGATGTCGTGTGAACTGAAGTTAAGTTTGCAACAGCTGTGGAGTTCATGAGTAGTTTAAATTATGTGTCGTAATAATTGAAACAGGATCAGAGAAGAAGAATCAACTGAGAGCCAGAAGAATAAATTGACCTAAAAGGCAAAACTTAGAGTCTGAGTCAGTGTTGAGATGTTTTATGTATTTCTGAACCTTCCTGTCGTCCTCCCGGGTCAAAATGACCACGTCTGTTTTGACTACTCCTTCTTTCCTTCCTTCCTTCCTTCATTCATTCCTTTCCTTCCTTCATTCCTTTCCTTTCTTCCTCCCTCCTTTCCTTTCTTCCTTCCTTCGGTCTGTCCTTCCTCCCTCCTTTCTCTTTCCTCCCTTACTTCCTTTTCTTCCTCCATCCCCCTTTCTTCGTTCTTTCTGTCCTTCCTTCCTCCCTCCCTTCTCCTTTCCTTCCTTCTTCCTTCCTTCCACCCTCCTTTCCTTCCTTCTTCCTTCTTTCCTCCTTTTTCCTTTCCTTCCTTTCCTTCCTTCCTTCCTTCCTTCCTTCCTTCTTTCCTCCCTCCTTTCCTTCCTTCCTCCTCCCTTCCTCCCTCCTTATCTTCCTTCTTTCCTCTGTCCTTCTTTCCTGTTTTCCTTTCTCCCTCCCTCCCTCCCTCCCTCCTTCCTTCTTTCCTCCATCTTTCCTTTCCTTCCTTCCGTCCTTCCTTCCTTCCTTGCTCCTTTCCTTCCTTCTTCCTTCCTTCCATCTGTCCTTCCTACCTTTTTTCCTTCAGTGTTTCCTTCCTTCCTTCCATCTGTCCTTCCTTCCTTTCTTCCTTCAGTCTTTTCTTCTTTCCTTCCATCTGTCCTTCCTCCCTTTCTTCATTCCTTCTTTCCTTCCATCTGTCTTTCCTCCCTTTCTTCCTTCTGTCCTTCCTTCTTTCCTTCCATCTGTCCTTCCTCCCTTTCTTCCTTCTGTCCTTCCTTCCTTCTTTCTTTCCTTCCATCTGTCCTTCCTTCCTTTCTTCTTTCCGTTCTTCCTTCCTTCTTTCTTTCCTTCCATCTGTCTTTCCTTCTTCCCTGCTTATTTCCTTCCTTTCTTCCTTCTTACCATCCATCTTTTTAATGATCCGGCCCACATGAGATCAAATGGGTTTGTATGTGGCCCTTGAATGTCCTTCCTTCCTTTCTTCATTCTGTCCTTCCGTCTTTCCTTCCATCTGTCCTTCCTCCCTTTCTTCCTTCCTTCTTTCCTTCCATCTGTCCTTCCTCCCTTTCTTCCTTCTGTCCTTCCTTCCTTTCTTCCTTCTGTCCTTCCTTCTTTCCTTCCATCTGTCCTTCCTTCCTTTCTTCATTCTGTCCTTCCGTCTTTCCTTCCATCTGTCCTTCCTCCCTTTCTTCCTTCTGTCCTTCCTTCCTTTCTTCCTTCTGTCCTTTCTTCTTTCCTTCCATCTGTCCTTCCTCCCTTTCTTCCTTCTGTCCTTCCTTCCTTCTTTCTTTCCTTCCATCTGTCTTTCCTTCTTCCCTTCTTATTTCCTTCTTTTCTTCCCCTGATGGCTGCACCAATGGTGAATGAATGTGTGTGAATGTGTGAGTGTGACATGTAGTGTAAAATAGCTTTGAGTGATCAAACAGAGCTAAGTGCAGCTAATTTACCATTTACCATAACAGTCCATTGCCAAGTCCAATCCTCCAGTCGCCACTAAATTCTACAGACTGCGCCTTTAAACCTTTAAATCATATCTTCAGGGGCATCTTTAAAGCATAAAGCAGCACGCAGATGTTTCTATATGCTTTCACAAACACACAATATTCTCAGGTTTTAAGGCCTGAGGTTTCTTTCTTCCTCCCTCCCCCCTTCTTTCCTTCCCTCCTTCTCTCTTTCTTTCCTCCCCTACCTTCCTACCTTCCTTCTTTTCCTCTGTCCTTCTTCCCTATTTCCCTTTCCTCCCCTCCCTCCTTCATTCTTTCCTACTTCTTCCTCCATTCCTCCCCCATTCCCTTCCTTCTTCCTCCCTCCCTCCCTCCCTCCTTTCCTTCCTTCTTCCTCCATTCCTCCCCCATTTCTTCCTTCTTCCTCCCTTCCTCCCTCCCTCGCTCCTTTCCTTCCTTCTTCCTCCATTCCTCCCCCATTTCCTTCCTTCTTCCCTCCTTCCTTTCCCTCCTTCTCTCTTTCTTTCCTCCCCTACCTTCCTACCTTCTTTCTTCCTCTGTCCTTCTTCCCTATTTTCCTTTCTCCCTCCCTCCCTCCCTCCTTCCTTCATTCCTTCCTTTCCTTCTTTCCTCCCTCCCTCCTTCTCTCTTTCTTTCCTCCCCTACCCTCCTTTCCTTCCTTCTTCCTCCATTCCTTCCTCCATCCCCCTTTCTTCCTTCCTTCTTTCCTTTCTTCCTCCCTCCCTTCCTCCTTCCTTCCTTCCTCCCTTCCTTCCTTCCCTCCTTCCTTCCTTCCTCCTCCCTTCCTCCCTCCTTATCTTCCTTCTTTCCTCTGTCCTTTCCTATTTCCCTTTCTCTCTCCCTCCCTCCTTCCTTCTTTCCTCCTTCTTTCCTTTCCTTCCTTCCTTCTTCCGCCCCCCCCTACTTCCTTCTTCCGCCCCCCTCCTTCCTTCTTACTCCCTCCTTTCGTTCCTTCTTCCTTCCTTCCTTCCTTCCTTCCTCCCTCCTTCCTTTCCTTCCTTTCCTTCCTTCTTCCTCCTTTCCTCCCATCCTCCCTTCTTCCTTTCTTTTTGTTTCATTCAGTTAATGAGAGATATAGTTTTTTTTCAGCCTGAGGTTTCTTCCTGTTGGAGGGAAGTGCTGCCCATGTGGGAATGTTGAGTCTCTTTGAATTAAATTAAAGAGTTCAGTCTAGACCTGCTCTGTGTGAGAAGTGCCTGGAGATGACTCTGTTGTGATTCCCCGCTGTTTAAATAAAGATTGATTGATGGATTGATTGATAGATAATGTTATAAACATCCAATTAGAGCTGAAACGTATCTGAGTCTAGGATGTTTCTCTGTGTCCGTGTTGGTTTAGTTTAACTTTAAAGGGTTAAAATGTGAAAATAAACGTATGAATAACTTCACACATTCTTTTTTTGTGGACCCAGCATCAAATTTCTGCTTTTAATCCATTTAGAGAGAATATATTAGAGGATTATGGCAAACATGTCTAAGTGGTGTAACCATAAAAACTTTGTACCAAATAATTGAACGTTGCTTAAAAACAGTAAATAGTCAATAAAACACCAACGCGTTGATCGTGATTAGATTAATGCAATCCATAACACGTTAATTTTTTTAAATCTCATTTAATGTTGCAAGCCTTTTTGTCCCTTCTACTCCCCCCGTAGACGGCTCCTCTAGCTGTAGCGCTATGCTTTGAAGTGGCCTCCTGCAGTAAACCTACCGCGCTGATGGAAAGTAAGAGAGCTACTGGACTTTTGAACGGCTTGTTTAACTTTAAAAACACTTCCAGACGCTTCAGTTGACAAGTCAAAAGTAAAATGCAACCTGTGTCAAACGGAGTTTAACTACCACCGGAGTACGTGGAGTTTGAGTTAGCACCTCCACGCTAAACACCCAGGTGCAGCCAAGCCAGCCTCAGCTCCACCAAAGGACCATTTTGGAGTGTGGGAGTCGCAACAGAGCCGTGATTGATTCCCAGTTAAGACACTCTGGTAAGAAATGCTTTACATTATGGGCTTAAAACTGCCTTCAAATGGAAAATAACAGGATTTTAAACATGCAATTCAAAACGCGTTTAATCGTATGGAACTATGGTAATTCTGCGATTAATCTCGATTAAAAAATTAATCGTTTGGACAGCCCTATTCTAAATATTACATTTAATCTGGAGAATCATGTATTTTGTGGTTACACCATTTGACATTTTCAGGAGCATTCAGTCTGTACTTTTGGTAAAAAATGGTGCAAATGTCACAAAAATACTAAATACTACATTTTAACAACCTGATGCTGCTTTTAATAATATAAGATATTTTGGAATTACTCATTTTATCAACCATTATTTGCTTCACACTAATTAGCTTCGGCTTCTCCAGTGTGTCTACTTTTTATTTTCTGTGATAATGAACTGATGATCTTTGATTTGAGACGACACACTGAAAAATGCATGATATAAAAAACATGTTGATCTTGTAATTAGAATATTTTTCTGCCTTTTGACTTTTAAGATGCTTGTTTAATATTTACAAGCAGACCTGGAGGAAATATTAGATTCCTAGAAGCCTCGCTTATTTCACATAACGACTCTTTTTTTCTTCTTCTTCTTTTCTTTTTCTTTTCTCCCTCCCTCCCCCTCCTACCCACCCTTCCTCCTTTCCTTTCTTCCTCCCTTCCTTTCTTCCTCCCTCCCTTCCTTCCTTCCTTCTTCCTTTCCTTCCTCTTTTCTCCCTCCCTCCCCCTCCTACCATCCTTACTCCTTTCCTTCCTTCTTCCTCCCTTCCTCCTCCTCCCTCCTCCTTCCTTCCTTCTTCCTTTCCTTCCTTCTTCCTCCCTTCCTTCTTCCTTTCCTTCCTTCTTCTTCCCTTCCTTCCTCACTCCCTCCCTCCCTCATTCTTTCCTTCCCTCCTTTTTCCTCCCTTCCTCCCTCCTTTCTTTCCTTCCTTCTTCCTTTCCTTCCTTCTTTCTCCGTTCCCTCTTCCTTTCCTTCCTTCTTCCTCCTTCTTTCCTCCCTCCCTCCCTTCCTTCCTCTGTTCCTTCCTCCCTCCTACAAAAAATATGGTTGATCTTGTAATTAGAATATTTTTCTGTCTTTTGACTTTTAAGATGCTTGTTTAATATTTACAAGCAGACCTGGAGGAAATATTAGATTCCTAGAAGCCTCGCTTATTTCACATAACTCGACTCTTTTTCTTTTCTTCTTCTTCTTCTTCTTCTTCTTCTTCTTCTTTTCTTTTTCTTTTCATGGAAGAGTTTGTTAACAGCGGCGTAGTGCAGCAGAAGCCCCGACGGCTGTGTGGATTCACAGCTCAGTGGTCTTCATTAAGATGATGACTAAGAAATTATCTGTCCAGCATCCCACCGACAATCTGCCCCGCAGTCATGAATGTTCCCACGATCTGTTGGCACTCAAACGCACACTGAAATGCACACAGTTTTCTACTACACACAGATTTACTCACACACACACACACACACACACACACACACACACAAGCCCCTCAGGGTGTTATGTCACTCTGCAGTGTAATCTGAAAGGTCTGGAAACTGAATATAAGCTACTTATTGTAAAGGAGAGAGAGAGAGAGAGAAAGACTGAACTCCTTATCGTGCCTTTTTATAAAAGAAGAGAAGATGTCGACTTTATTTTCGGAAAATGTTCTTTCCCCTCAGAGGCAGTTATTAGACATCTTTATCCATTTCTCTGTGCCGCTTCCTCTCGTCTCTCCTGCTGATATCCAGCGAGCAGGGCGGTTTCCTCCTCAGCACGGCGGCAGCAGCTTCGATTAAAGCTTTTTATTCCTCGCTGCCACAAAACATGACAAGCTCCTGTTGAACCTATTTGTTTCTCGGCTAGATTACAACGTTTTCCTCAAAGCCATAATCAAATTTCCCTCCTTCTTCCGCCCTTCCTCCCTCCTTTCTTTCCTTCTGCCGCCCTTCCTCCCTCCATTCCTTCCTGCTTCCTTCCTTTCTTCCTCCCTTCCTCCCTCCTTTCCTTCCTTCCTTTCCTTCTTTCTTCCCTCCTTTCATTCCTTTTTCCTCCTTTCTTCCCTCCTTTCCTTCCTTCCTTTCCTCCCTTCCTCCCTCCTTTCCTTCCTTCTTCCGCCCTTCCTCCCTCCTTTCCTTCCTTCTTCCTCCCCTCCTTCCTTTCCTTCCCTCCTTCCTTCCTTCCTTCCTTCCTTCCTTTCCTTCTTTCCTCCCTCCTTTCATTCCTTTTTCCTCCCTTCCTCCCTCCTTTCCTTCCTTCCTTTCCTTCTTCCCTCCTTTCATTCCTTTTTCCTCCTTTCTTCCCTCCTTTCCTTCCTTCTTCCTCCCTTCCTCGCTCCTTTCCTTCATGCTTCCTCCCTTCCTTTCCTTCCTCCATTCACCTTTCTTCCTTCTTTCTATCCTTCCTTCCGCCCTTCCTCCCTCCTTTCCTTCCTTCTTCCTCCCTTCAACCCTCCTTTCCTTCCTTCTTCCGCCCTTCCTCCCTCCTTTCCTTCCTTCTTCCTCCCTTCTTCCCTCCTTTCTTTCCTTCTGCCGCCCTTCCTCCCTCCTTTCCTTACTGCTTCCTCCTTTCTTCCCTCCTTTCCTTCCTTCTTCCTCCTTTCCTCGCTCCTTTCCTTCCTTCTTCCGCCCTTCCTCCCTCCTTTCCTTCCTTCTTCCGCCCTTCCTCCCTCCTTTCCTTCCTGCTTCCTCCCTTCCTTTCCTTCCTCCATTCACCTTTCTTCCTTCTTTCTGTCCTTCCTTCCTCCTTTCCTCGCTCCTTTCCTTCCTTCTTCCGCCCTCCCTCCTTCCTTTCCTTCCTTCTTCCTCCTTTCCTCGCTCTTTTCCTTCCTTCTTCCGCCCTTCCTCCCTTCCTTTCCTTCCTCCATCCCCCTTTCTTCCTTCTTTCTGTCCTCCCTTCCTCCCTCCCTCCTTCTTTCCTTCCCTCCTTCCTTCCTTCCTTTTCTTCTTTCTTCCCTCCTTTCATTCCTTTTTCCTCCTTTCTTCCCTCCTTTCCTTTCCTTCCTTCCTTTCCTCCCTTCCTCCCTCCTTTCCTTCCTTCTTCCTCCCTTCTTTCCTTCCTTCCTTTCCTTCTTTCCTCCCTCCTTTCATTCCTTCTTCCTCCCTTCTGCCCTCCTTTCCTTCCTTTTCGTAAAATGTTCTTCCCCTCAGAGGCAGTTATTAGACATCTTTATCCATTTCTCTGTGCCGCTTCCTCTCGTCTCTCCTGCTGATATCCAGCGAGCAGGCGGTTTCCTCCTCAGCACGGCGGCAGCAGCTTCGATTAAAGCTTTTTATTCCTCGCTGCCACAAAACATGACAAGCTCCTGTTGAACCTATTTGTTTCTCGGCTAGATTACAACGTTTTCCTCAAAGCCATAATCAAATTTCCCTCCTTCTTCCGCCCTTCCTCCCTCCTTTCCTTCCTTCCTTTCCTTCTTTCTTCCCTCCTTTCATTCCTTTTTCCTCCTTTCTTCCCTCCTTTCCTTCCTTCCTTTCCTCCCTTCCTCCCTCCTTTCCTTCCTTCTTCCGCCCTTCCTCCCTCCTTTCCTTCCTTCTTCCTCCCCTCCTTCCTTTCCTTCCCTCCTTCCTTCCTTCCTTCCTTCCTTCCTTTCCTTCTTTCCTCCCTCCTTTCATTCCTTTTTCCTCCCTTCCTCCCTCCTTTCCTTCCTTCCTTTCCTTCTTCCCTCCTTTCATTCCTTTTTCCTCCTTTCTTCCCTCCTTTCCTTCCTTCTTCCTCCCTTCCTCGCTCCTTTCCTTCATGCTTCCTCCCTTCCTTTCCTTCCTCCATTCACCTTTCTTCCTTCTTTCTATCCTTCCTTCCGCCCTTCCTCCCTCCTTTCCTTCCTTCTTCCTCCCTTCAACCCTCCTTTCCTTCCTTCTTCCGCCCTTCCTCCCTCCTTTCCTTCCTTCTTCCTCCCTTCTTCCCTCCTTTCTTTCCTTCTGCCGCCCTTCCTCCCTCCTTTCCTTACTGCTTCCTCCTTTCTTCCCTCCTTTCCTTCCTTCTTCCTCCTTTCCTCGCTCCTTTCCTTCCTTCTTCCGCCCTTCCTCCCTCCTTTCCTTCCTTCTTCCGCCCTTCCTCCCTCCTTTCCTTCCTGCTTCCTCCCTTCCTTTCCTTCCTCCATTCACCTTTCTTCCTTCTTTCTGTCCTTCCTTCCTCCTTTCCTCGCTCCTTTCCTTCCTTCTTCCGCCCTCCCTCCCTCCTTTCCTTCCTTCTTCCTCCTTTCCTCGCTCTTTTCCTTCCTTCTTCCGCCCTTCCTCCCTTCCTTTCCTTCCTCCATCCCCCTTTCTTCCTTCTTTCTGTCCTCCCTTCCTCCCTCCCTCCTTCTTTCCTTCCCTCCTTCCTTCCTTCCTTTTCTTCTTTCTTCCCTCCTTTCATTCCTTTTTCCTCCTTTCTTCCCTCCTTTCCTTTCCTTCCTTCCTTTCCTCCCTTCCTCCCTCCTTTCCTTCCTTCTTCCTCCCTTCTTTCCTTCCTTCCTTTCCTTCTTTCCTCCCTCCTTTCATTCCTTCTTCCTCCCTTCTGCCCTCCTTTCCTTCCTTTTCGGAAAATGTTCTTTCCCTCAGAGGCAGTTATTAGACATCTTTATCCATTTCTCTGTGCCGCTTCCTCTCGTCTCTCCTGCTGATATCCAGCGAGCAGGCGGTTTCCTCCTCAGCACGGCGGCAGCAGCTTCGATTAAAGCTTTTTATTCCTCGCTGCCACAAAACATGACAAGCTCCTGTTGAACCTATTTGTTTCTCGGCTAGATTACAACGTTTTCCTCAAAGCCATAATCAAATTTCCCTCCTTCTTCCGCCCTTCCTCCCTCCTTTCCTTCCTTCCTTTCCTTCTTTCTTCCCTCCTTTCCTTCCTTCTTCCGCCCTTCCTCCCTCCTTTCCTTCCTGCTTCCTCCCTTCCTCTCTCCTTTCCTTCCTTCTTCCGCCCTTCCTCCCTCCTTTCCTTCCTGCTTCCTCCCTTCCTCTCTCCTTTCCTTCCTTCTTCCGCCCTTCCTCCCTCCTTTCCTTCCTGCTTCCTCCCTTCCTCTCTCCTTTCCTTCCTTCTTCCGCCCTTCCTCCCTCCTTTCCTTCCTTCTTCCTCCCTTCTTCCCTCCTTTCCTTCCTGCTTCCTCCCTTCCTCTCTCCTTTCCTTCCTTCTTCCGCCCTTCCTCCCTCCTTTCCTTCCTTCTTCCTCCCTTCCTCCCTTCCTTTCCTTCATCCATTCACCTTTCTTCCTTCTTTCTATGCTTCCTTCCTCCCGCCCTCCTTCTTTGCTTCCCTCGTTCCTTCCTTCCTTTGCTTCTTTCTTCCCTCCTTTCATTCCTTTTTCCGCCCTTCCTCCCTCCTTTCCTTCCTTCTTCCTCCCTTCCACCCTCCATTCCTTCCTTCTTCCGCCCTCCCTCCCTCCTTTCCTTCCTTCTTCCTCCTTTCCTCGCTCCTTTCCTTCCTTCTTCCTCCCTTCTTTCCTTCCTTCTTCCTCCCTTCCTCCCTCCCTCCTTCTTTCCTTCCCTCGCTCCTTTCCTTCCTTCTTCCGCCCTTCCTCCCTCCTTTCCTTCCTTCTTCCGCCCTTCCTCCCTCCTTTCCTTCCTTCTTCCTCCCTTCCTTTCCTTCCTCATCCACCTTTCTTCCTTCTTTCTGTCCTCCCTTCCTCCCTCCCTCCTTTCCTTCCTTCTTCCTCCTTTCCTCGCTCCTTTCCTTCCTTCTTCCGCCCTTCCACCCTCCTTTCCTTCCTTCTTCCTCCCTTCCTTTCCTTCCTCCATCCCCCTTTCTTCCTTCTTTCCTTCCCTCCTTTCCTTCCCTCCTTCCTTCCTTCCTCCCTCCTTTCCTTCCTTCTTCCTCCCTTCTTTCCTTCCTTCTTCCTCCCTTCCTCCCTCCTTTCCTTCCTTCTTCCTCCCTCCTTTCCTTCCTTCTTCCTCCCTTCTTTCCTTCCTTCTTCCTCTCTTTCTCCTTCCTTTCCTTCCTTCTTCCTCCCTTCCTTTCCTTCCTCCATCCCCCTTTCTTCCTTCTTTCTGTCCTCCCTTCCTCCCTCCCTCCTTCTTTCCTTCCCTCCTCCCTTTCCTTCTCTCATTCCTTCCTTCCTTTCCTTCTTTCCTCCCTCCTTTCATTCCTTTTTCCTCCCTTCCTCCCTCCTTCTTCCTCCCTCCTTTCCTTCCTTCTTCCTCCCTCCTTTCCTTCCTTTTCGGAAAATGTTCTTCCCCTCAGAGGCAGTTATTAGACTTCTTTATCCATTTCTCTGTGCCGCTTCCTCTCGTCTCTCCTGCTGATATCCAGCGAGCAGGCGGTTTCCTCCTCAGCACGGCGGCAGCAGCTTCGATTAAAGCTTTTTATTCCTCGCTGCCACAAAACATGACAAGCTCCTGTTGAACCTATTTGTTTCTCGGCTAGATTACAACGTTTTCCTCAAAGCCATAATCAAATTTCCCTCCTTCTTCCGCCCTTCCTCCCTCCTTTCCTTCCTGCTTCCTTCCTTTCCTCGCTCCTTTCCTTCCTTCTTCCGCCCTTCCTCCCTCCTTTCCTTCCTTCTTCCTCCCTTCTTTCCTTCCTTCCTTTCCTTCTTTCCTCCCTCCTTTCATTCCTTCTTCCTCCCTTCTGCCCTCCTTTCCTTCCTTTTCGGAAAATGTTCTTTCCCTCAGAGGCAGTTATTAGACTTCTTTATCCATTTCTCTGTGCCGCTTCCTCTCGTCTCTCCTGCTGATATCCAGCGAGCAGGCGGTTTCCTCCTCAGCACGGCGGCAGCAGCTTCGATTAAAGCTTTTTATTCCTCGCTGCCACAAAACATGACAAGCTCCTGTTGAACCTATTTGTTTCTCGGCTAGATTACAACGTTTTCCTCAAAGCCATAATCAAATTTCCCTCCTTCTTCCGCCCTTCCTCCCTCCTTTCCTTCCTTCCTTTCCTTCTTTCTTCCCTCCTTTCCTTCCTTCTTCCGCCCTTCCTCCCTCCTTTCCTTCCTGCTTCCTCCCTTCCTCTCTCCTTTCCTTCCTTCTTCCGCCCTTCCTCCCTCCTTTCCTTCCTGCTTCCTCCCTTCCTCTCTCCTTTCCTTCCTTCTTCCGCCCTTCCTCCCTCCTTTCCTTCCTGCTTCCTCCCTTCCTCTCTCCTTTCCTTCCTTCTTCCGCCCTTCCTCCCTCCTTTCCTTCCTTCTTCCTCCCTTCTTCCCTCCTTTCCTTCCTGCTTCCTCCCTTCCTCTCTCCTTTCCTTCCTTCTTCCGCCCTTCCTCCCTCCTTTCCTTCCTTCTTCCTCCCTTCCTCCCTTCCTTTCCTTCATCCATTCACCTTTCTTCCTTCTTTCTATGCTTCCTTCCTCCCGCCCTCCTTCTTTGCTTCCCTCGTTCCTTCCTTCCTTTGCTTCTTTCTTCCCTCCTTTCATTCCTTTTTCCGCCCTTCCTCCCTCCTTTCCTTCCTTCTTCCTCCCTTCCACCCTCCATTCCTTCCTTCTTCCGCCCTCCCTCCCTCCTTTCCTTCCTTCTTCCTCCTTTCCTCGCTCCTTTCCTTCCTTCTTCCTCCCTTCTTTCCTTCCTTCTTCCTCCCTTCCTCCCTCCCTCCTTCTTTCCTTCCCTCGCTCCTTTCCTTCCTTCTTCCGCCCTTCCTCCCTCCTTTCCTTCCTTCTTCCGCCCTTCCTCCCTCCTTTCCTTCCTTCTTCCTCCCTTCCTTTCCTTCCTCATCCACCTTTCTTCCTTCTTTCTGTCCTCCCTTCCTCCCTCCCTCCTTTCCTTCCTTCTTCCTCCTTTCCTCGCTCCTTTCCTTCCTTCTTCCGCCCTTCCACCCTCCTTTCCTTCCTTCTTCCTCCCTTCCTTTCCTTCCTCCATCCCCCTTTCTTCCTTCTTTCCTTCCCTCCTTTCCTTCCCTCCTTCCTTCCTTCCTCCCTCCTTTCCTTCCTTCTTCCTCCCTTCTTTCCTTCCTTCTTCCTCCCTTCCTCCCTCCTTTCCTTCCTTCTTCCTCCCTCCTTTCCTTCCTTCTTCCTCCCTTCTTTCCTTCCTTCTTCCTCTCTTTCTCCTTCCTTTCCTTCCTTCTTCCTCCCTTCCTTTCCTTCCTCCATCCCCCTTTCTTCCTTCTTTCTGTCCTCCCTTCCTCCCTCCCTCCTTCTTTCCTTCCCTCCTCCCTTTCCTTCTCTCATTCCTTCCTTCCTTTCCTTCTTTCCTCCCTCCTTTCATTCCTTTTTCCTCCCTTCCTCCCTCCTTCTTCCTCCCTCCTTTCCTTCCTTCTTCCTCCCTCCTTTCCTTCCTTTTCGGAAAATGTTCTTCCCCTCAGAGGCAGTTATTAGACTTCTTTATCCATTTCTCTGTGCCGCTTCCTCTCGTCTCTCCTGCTGATATCCAGCGAGCAGGCGGTTTCCTCCTCAGCACGGCGGCAGCAGCTTCGATTAAAGCTTTTTATTCCTCGCTGCCACAAAACATGACAAGCTCCTGTTGAACCTATTTGTTTCTCGGCTAGATTACAACGTTTTCCTCAAAGCCATAATCAAATTTGCTGCAGCTCAAAGTCTTAATATTTATAGTTTTACTGTCTTCGTGAGCAAGTTTATCTCACTTTATGTTTTAATTAAATGGAGCTTTTTAACCACTGTGATGCAGGAAACTTCAACTGGCAAGTACTGAAACCAAAATGAAGAAATGAGTCAAAGTTTAGTTTAGTATTTTATTTTGAAGGAGGAACACACAGCAGAGTTTGTACATATGTGAGACTTGGACTTGGGCTCAACAGCAAAGACTCTGTACAACTGGCGAAAGTGTTGAACTGCAATTTAGTGATATAAAGACTTTTGGCCCGACTTGATTTGGGTTTGCTCTGATAGACAATGAGACTTGTCTGCGATGGTGATGGTTTGATACTTCATTCAGACCTGGATTGAATGAATTTGACTCTTTTAAGAAGACTTAAACTTGACTCAGGCTTGTTTTTAAGACTTCTCTTTCAATATTGAACCGTCCTGATTGGCTTGAGACTCGACCTCGACTGATTTGAATGTGACTCTTACTTCTTTTGAAGACTTACCTTGAATTACTTGAACTTGAGTTGGACTTATCTCGAGTGACTTGGATTTCCTGAGACTTGAACTTGACTTGGACTCGTTTTGAAGACCTAAGACTCGACTGGATTGAGACTTGCCTTCAGTGAGCTTGACTTGGACTTGTCTGTAATGACTTGGATTTCCCTAAACTAGATTTGGACATGCTTAGAATGACTTAAATTAGACTTGGATCACTTTGAAGACTTCAGACTCAACTTGGTGTTGTCCTGACTGACTTCAGACTTGTTCTGGCTTTACCTCGAATCATTTGAACTTGAGTTGGACTCATTTTGAAGACCTAAGACTCGACTTGGACTTGTCACAAATGGATTGAGACTTGCCTTCATTGACTTGTGAGTGACTTTGAATCATATGAACTCGACTTGGACATGTCTGTAATGAATTGGATTTCCCTAAACTAGATTTGGACATACTTAGAATGACTTAAATTTTACTTGGATCATTTTTAAGACTTCAGACTCTACTTGGACTTGTCTAATGAGGATGTTTAATTTAGGATGGCCTTGAACTTGGTTTCGGGTGACTTAAACTTAACACTTGTTTTAAAGACTTCTGTCTCAACTTGGTATTGTCCTGACTGACTTGAGACTTGTCCTGGCTTTACCTCGAATCATTTGAACTTGAGTTGGATTTATCTTCCTGAGACTTGAACTTGACTTGGACTCGTTTTGAAGACCTAAGACTCGACTTGGATTTGTCACAAAGGGATTGAGACTTGCATTCAGTGATTTATGGTTGTGGACTTTGAATCATTTGAACCTGACTTGGACTTGTCTGTAATGAATTGGATTTCCCTAAACTAGATTCGGACATGCTTAGAATGACTTAAATTAGACTTGGATCATTTTTAAGACTTCAGACTCTACTTGGACTTGTCTAATGACTTGAGACTTTACTTCATCTAATGTGTAATGACATGAGGATTGCCTTGAACTTGTCTCAACTGATTTAACTTGGGCCTGTACTGAATGAATTTGACTTGTCTCGGATGACTTAAACTTAAACTGAGGCTTGTTTTGAAGACTTCTGTCTCAACTTGGTCCTTTGTCCTGACTGGCTTTAGACTTGTCCTGGCTTCACCTCAACTCATTTGAACTTTAGTTGGACTTTTCTTGAGCCACTTGGATTTCCAGAGACTAGATTTGGACATGCTTGGAATGACTTTAACTTGACTTGGACACATTTTGAAGACTTCAGACTTGACTCAGACTTGCCTTCAGTGACTTAAGGTTTAACTCGATTTGAACTTGACTTTGACTCGTTTAGAAGACTCATCTTGGACTTGTCTCGAATGACTCGGGCTTCCTGAGATTTAATTTATACACTTCTTGAATGATTTAAGCCTTGACTTAAACTTGTTTAAAATAATTTAAGATTTAATGATGATCCAGGTTTTACATTCACTATAAATCGAGTATTTGTGCTTGAGTTGGACTTTTCTTGAGCGACTTGAATCTCCTAAGATTTGATGCGAACATGCTTTGAACGACTTGAACTTGAGTTAGACTCGTTTTGAAGACCTAAGACTTGACTTGAGACTTGCCTCCAGTGACTTCAGGTTTAGTTCAAATGATTTGAACTCGACTTCGACTCGTTTAGAAGACTTCAGACTCATCTTGGACTCGAATGACTCGGGCTTCCTGAGATTTAATTTATACACTCCTCGAATGATTTTAGCCTTGACTTAAACTTGATTAAAATAATTTAAGATTTAAAGATGATCCAGGTTTTACATTCAGCATAAATGGAGTTTGTTGGTTGATGGTTAATGTGTGTTGTGGCTGCAGCCGTGTGGAAAACAAGCGATTGTTATATTAAACACACACAGAGGAGGAGTTCCTCTGATCTATTTAAAGAAGCTGCCCTGATTTCACCACCTGCTTTAAATAAACTCACCTACACTGATTTTATTCTAAGCAGCTTCTGATTTAATGAAGCTGCCTGCAAGACAGAATAAATCTCATGAGGTTAAGTACCATGAAGTGGTGACTCTGGGCTGATGACGGCAGACAGAGAAGCCAATCAGAATAAGAGAGTAAAATATAGAAAGAGAGAATTTTATTTTATAGAAGTGAACACAAACAGGAAGTAGCTGTAACACACACACACACAGAAAGAGAAAGAGAGAGCTTGTTAATTTATTATTCATATGGCATTTATAATATTCATAGGAGGATGTGTGCTCATTCCAGTTTAATTGGCACTATTAAACTAAGTGTGTGTGTGTGTCTTTATGTGTGTGTGTGTGTCTTTATGTGTGTCTTTATGTGTGTGTGTGTGTGTGTGTTCATTACCAATTAATTCATATGATGAGTGTTTCCCAGCTTGCCTGCCTCCAGTCAGATCTGCGTGCTGGCAGCGGCAGCGTCTCGGTGCGTCGCTGCTCTCTGACGGAGCTTTGATCTGCAGCAACGAGGCGCTGCTCCACACTTCTCCACACTTCTCCACACTTCTCCACACCTCTATCAGATGATTTGTCACCTTAAACGGAGAACTGAGGGTCTGACTAACGCGCTGTCACATCAGCCAACACATCACTGTGCTCTAATTTAGGAATACCAATTATACTTCAGAGAGATATGTCATCATCGCTCTCTGGTAAAAATGTGTTCAACCCTCCTGCTGTCCTCGAGTCAAGGAAGGAAGGATGGGAGGGAGGATGGGAGGATGGGAAGGATGATGGAAGGGAGGAAGAAGGAAGGATGGAAGGGAGGAAGAAGGAACGAAAGGAGGAAGGAAGGAAGGGAGGGAGGAAGAAGGAAGGAAAGGAGGGAGGAAGGAAGGAAAGGAGGGAGGAAGGAGGGAAGGAAAGGAGGAAGGAAAGGAAGGAATGAAGGATGAAGCAAAGAAGGACGGAAGGAAGGAAAGCAGAGATGAAGAAGGAAGGAAAGGAGGACGGAAAGAGGAAGGAAAGGAGGGAGGAAGGGGGTAGGAGAAAGGAAAAGAGGAGGGGAGGAAGGAAGGAAAGAAGGACAGAGGAAATAATGAAGGAGAGGAAAGAGAGACGGAGGGAGGAGGAAGGACAGACAGAAGGAAGGAAGGGAGGAAAAGAAGGAAGGGAGGAAAGAAGGAGGAACAGTTAAAATAGACGGGGTCATTTTGACCCGGGAGGACGACAGGAAGCTTAAACATCTTCTGAATGATCAGGAAATGGAGTTTTTCCAAACCACAGACGTAGCGAGGTGAAATGTCAGCCTTTGGTTTATTGGAGCTGGTTTGAAGCCCAGAGTTGTAGCTTCTGGTCGGCGCCATCTTTTCCGTTTGGAGCCAGGAGCTTCCACATAACACTGGGAACACTGAGAGGCTTGCACAATCAGGCTAACGTTAGCTGCTATAGATACTTTAGTTAACAGAGCAGGTATCGTAATCCATTAACATTAAAGACTGTGTAAAGTGAATTCAGACATTTTCTTCTAAACACATTAAATAGGTCATAAATGTATTTCTAAAAAAGGTGTAAAAAGCATTTCAACCATTTAGATTTGAATTGTGGAGCTAGGATTAGCATAAACCCGCCCCTGCTGCTGTAGAGGTAGAAATACATTCAGCACACACTACTACTACTACAGTCTACAGTTAGCCAGTTAGCTGAGTTAGCACTACTACTACTACAGTCTACAGTTAGCCAGTTAGCTGAGTTAGCTGCAGAGCTAGCAGCCAAGTCAGCCGCTGAGTTAGCAGCTAGCCGCCGAGTTAGCCGCCGAGCTAGCCGCTGAGTTAGCAGCAGAAAGCTCTCAGACGTAGGGTCCATGTTTCTGGTAGAGGTGGTGACTTTGATTGACAGGTGACACTTGGTAGGGGGCGGGGCTTCAGCGTTTGGGAGCAGAGAAAGAGACTGATTTTTACACAACTTTGAAGCCTAATTTCATATATTTGGTGATTTTTTTAATCATTCAAATTTGGCAGGGTGGTTAACAACACACTTTTCTGTGTTATGTCAAACTCAGAACACATATTTATTCTGACTTTACACAGACTTTAAACTCAGTGAAATATGGAAATAATAGTCCAACTCAGAGTGAGTCCTGGAGCCGAGGAGCCGAACCAGCTGTCAATCAATACCCACACAGCAGATATCAAAGCTACTATAAGTCTGTAAATCATATTAATAGAGCAATAACTTCCAAAATGACCATTAACAGACTTATTAAAGGGTTTGAATTTAGAGATTGAGACCAGAATGACTCATTAAAAACAATGATTGTCTCAGTATTTATAGAGAGAAGTTGAAGCTTTTTGAATTGGAGCCAGTTGGAGCAGCTAGCGGCCGTCAGTGGTTCAGCTTCAAGGCGTGGAGCTGCTGCTTGTGGTTCATCTTCTTATGGAGGACAATTTGAAGTAGACTGTCTATAAACACAGAGCTTCAGTGATCAGTCGCTTAATCACCAGCTATTTTGAGAACTGATAAAAGTCCAACTTCTTTGATTCCAGCTTCTTAAATGTGAATATTTTCTGATTTCTTTGTAGAGTTGTGGACTATCTTGGGCTTTGAGAGACAGTGATTGACATGGTGACGATACCAGCACCAATCCAAGATATTAATTGATGGTACTAATAGCAGGAGGTGTGTGGAAACTAATAATACATAACATAAAATCATAAAACTGAATATAGACTGAAGCTTTTCCAGCTGCCTCTCTGGTTTCTTCAACAGGGTTTTAATAAGAAATGGAGATTTGGAACGTTTTAAAGCTGAAAAACGTATTCACTCATTCATTACTCACTATATCAGGAGTTCTGTGTAGATGACTTGTGTTTCAGTTAGCAAATAAATGTATCTAGCATGCATCGTGAAGACAAGTTGAAAGCTCATTCTTGACCTTTTTAACCACATGCTATGGTTTCGAGGGCTGGATCTCGAGGACATTGGTCAATCAACCTGTCAATCAGGACGTAGCCACGCCCTAATGCATACCCTGCTTTATCATCACATATAAAATCAGGGAGGCCAAAATGTCCCAAATGAACATCATACTGCATTGAAGAAGGCTTTAAACTAGCGATTGAGACCATAAACACATTTTGAAAACGTTTACTGAGGTTAGAAATCAAGTGAGAAGTTGGTGAATTCTCCATTGACTTGTATAGAGACGGTCGCCCCCTGGTGGCCTTTTGATAGAATGCAGCTCTCAGTTACTTCCTGGTTGGCCTCATTTCAGAGGACAGGAACTCCCCGCCTGGTATAATCCAAAGAACGCTTGCTGCTGATTGGCTGTGAGCAAGTCCATATAAATAGTCATATTTTCTAGTTCTGGGTGCAAAAAGGATCCATCGCAGGTATTGATTGACGAGAGACGTTTCAAGGAAAGAAGTTTGTCAGTTTTTTCACCCCATGATCTTTTCCTAACATTAACTAAATGGTTTAAGCTCCATACATGTGACCAGAGTTTAACTGTAGGACTCGTTTAGGAAGATCTTGTTGAGGAAAACATAACGATATAAAACCTTTGCAAACATTTTACGTGTGTGTATTTAAATCTGAAATTGTGAGAAAGACGATAAAATCACTTTACTATTAACATACTCACATATTTAACTGGTTATCTAATGATGTCTAATCGCTTATTGTATCTCTCTCACACACACACACAGACACACACACACACACACACACACACAACACACACACACACACACACACACACAAACACTCTAGTGAAGTCCCTTTCGGCTATTTATAGACGCTGCACTGATTTCACTAGCAGCTATTAATAGACTGCTGTGTGTGTGTGTGTGTGTGTGTGTGTGTGTGTGTGTGTGTGTGTGTGTGTTGTGTGTGTGTGTGTGTGTGTGTGTGTGTGTGTGTGTGTGTGTGTGTGTGGGACCTGGCTGGTATTGTTTCAACAAAGCAGATGGCGGTTTGACCCGAGGACATGGACAGAGATAAGAGGAGAGAGGAAACAGGAGGGAAGGGGAAGTGGGAAGTAAAAAGGCAGCAAATTGAAAACGAGAGCGTTTAAAATGAAATAAAAAAACAGAAAAAGAAGAAAAAACAGAAAAGAGGCAACAAGAAGAACAGTAAGGGTAGAAAAAAAAGAGAGGAAAGAAGGATGAGCTGTTAGACTCAGACAGGAGGAAGGAATCAGACCCCATCTTGGTGAAATAGTGTTTAACCCTCCTGTTGTCCTCAGGTCAAGGAAGGGACAGAAGGAAGGAGGAAAAAGAGGAAGGAAGTAAGGAGAGAAGGAAGGGAGGAAGGAAGGAGGCAAGGAAGAAGGGAAGGAAAGGTGTTAGGAGGGAAGGAAAGAAAGAAAGAAAAGAAGGAAGGAAAGGAGTAAGGATGAAAAGAGGAAGGAATTTAGGAGAGAAGGAAAGAAGGAAGGAAGGAAAGGTAAGGGAGGAAGGAAGGAAGGAAGGAAGTGAAGAAGGAAGGAAAGAAAGGAGTAAGGATGGAGGACGGAAGTAAGGAAAGAAGGAAGGAAAGAAAGAAAGGGAGTAAGGATGGAGGGATGGAAGGAGGAGGGAGCAAAGAAATAGGGGAGCAGGGGAAGAAGGAAGGACAAATTAAAGAAAGAGGGAGGAAGGAAGGAAAGAAGGAAGAAGAGGAAGGAAGGAAGGAAGGATAGAAGGGAACAGTCAAAAGAGATGGGGGTCAATTTGACCCGGGGAGGACGACAGGAGGGTTAAATCTCACCAACACTGACCATTTCCATCAATGAATGAACTAAAAATTTAAATGAAGGATAAAGTAGTCAGATGGAAAGTGAGCAGAAGAGATATGGCCACACACACACACACACACACACACACACACACACATAAATACCTGAGCAAAGTCTTGACAGGCTGCCACATTACAGTATGTGTCAAAAACCAACATTTAGAAACATGAAGACAGTGTGTGTGTGTGTGTGTGTGTGTGTGTGTGTGTGTGTGTGTGTGTGTGTGTGTGTTTCGTGATGTTTGACCTTGACTCTACGGTTGTCGTGCTCCAATCTCCGAGCTCCCGTGCCCTTGGCCATGCGGTTGTCACGGCAACCGCGGCAGCCTGGCAGGCTCATTGGCTGGCAGGTTGAGGAGGAGAGACGATGATGTTGAAGGGTGTGTGTGTGTGTGTGTGTGTGTGTGTGTGTGTGTGTGTGTGTGTGTGTGTGTGTGTGTGTGTGTGTGTGTGTGTGTGTGTGTGTGTGTGTGTGTGTGTGCTGGCAGGGATCAATGGGCCTTTGTGGCTGACACACCTGTTTCTATTTCTGTCTTATTCTTACTTTATTATTTATTTTTTTAAACACACACACTCTCTTCACATTCTGTCAGCAGTGATTAAACCTAACCTGTCCTGACTACACACACACACACACACACACACGACACACACACACACACACACACACACACACATACAGAGAGACAGAGAGAGAGAGAGAGAGAGAGAGAGAGACAGAGAGAGAGAGCAGAGTAAATTATTAATCATTTGGTCGATAAATCTTCAAAAAAATGGTTAAAATATGTGGAAAACGCAAAAAATCACCTCATCCTAAAGTCCTACTTCCTGTCCTCAAATTCTTATCAGCTGTTTAAAATCCTTAATATTACATTTACAGTAATTTAAGATTATATAAAACAAATAAACTCCAATTTGAGAGAATAAATGTGGTTAATTTTCTGTTAATTGATCGATTGTTGCAGCTCCTGTGTGTGTGTGTGTGTGTCTGTGTGTGTGTGTGTGTGTGTGTCTGTGTGTTTGTGTGTGTGTGTTTGTGTGTGTGTGTGTGTGTGTGTGGTGTGTGTGTGTGTGTGTGTGTGTGTATGTTGATAATGATGCCATTAAGCTGTGAGTGTATTTTATAGTGCTCCCTTTGTAAAGGAGAACACCACAGTGACCCTCTGAGAGAGAGAGAGGGAGAGGGGGGGGGGTTAGAGAGAGAGAGAGAGAGAGAGAGAGAGAGAGAGAGAGAGAGAGAGAGAGAGAGAGAGAGAGAGAGAGAGAGAGAGAGAGAGAAGAGAGAGAAGAGAGAGAGAGAGAGAGAGAGAGAGAGAGAGAGAGAGAGAGAGAGAGAGAGAGAGAAGAGAGAGAGAAAACTTGACAGCATCAATCAGAGAGAAAGAGAAAATGTTCTTCTGTGAGGCTCCAGTGTAAAGAAGGGAGGAAGGACAAATGGAAAGAAAATAAGAAAGAAAATAAGAAAGAAAGGAG
>NC_070591.1:2615282-2620493 GCF_027409825.1 Scomber japonicus | reverse complement strand
TAGACATGAACTCTGCTGAGAGGCTTTAAATAAAGGAGTTGTCACATAGAGTCCAACTATCCAACGCTGCCATCTGGTGGCCACACAGGACCTCACACCTCAGTCTCCCAAACATCTGAGCATGAAAGCATTCAACAGCTTTAAAACTGCCAGGGTGTGAGACTCTGTAGCTTCCTCTCAGCTTTACGGAGCTTTATAGTTGAGTTTCAGCTCATTGTGGGAGGGAGGAGGAGGAGGGAGGGAGGAGGAAGGGAGGAGGAAGGGAGGAAGAGGAGGAGGAGGAGGAAGAAGAAAAAAAACCTGTCAGGACTGGACGAGAAGAGTGAAGGCTGTCGGCTCACAGCTGCGACAGAGGGAAGGAGGAAGAGGAGGAGGTGGAGGAAGAGGAGGTGGAGGAGTAGGAGGAGGAGAAGGTGGAGGAAGAGGAGGTGGAGGAGGAGGGGGAGGAAGGAAGAGAGGAGGAGGGGGAGGAGAAGGAGGAGGAAGGAAGAGAGGAGGAGGAAGAGGAGGGAGGAGGAGGAGGGGGAGGAGAAGGAGGAGGAAGGAAGAGAGGAGGAAGAGGAGGAGGAAGAGGAGGGAGGAGGAGGGGGGAGGAGAAGGTGGAGGAAGAGGAGGTGGAGGAGGAGGGGGAGGAGAAGGAGGAGGAGGGGGAGGAGAAGGAGGAGGAAGGAAGAGAGGAGGAAGAGGAGGAGGAGGAGGAGAAGAAGGAGGAGGTGGAGGAAGAGGAGGTGGAGGAGGAGGAAGGGAGGAAGAGGAGGAGGAGGAGGAAGAAGAAAAAAAAACCTGTCAGGAGAGGACGAGAAGAGTGAAGGCTGTCGGCTCACAGCTGCGACAGAGGGAAGGAGGAAGAGGAGGAGGTGGAGGAAGAGGAGGTGGAGGAGGAGGGGGAGGAGAAGGTGGAGGAAGGAAGAGAGGAGGAAAGAAGAGAGGAGGAAGAGGAGGAGGAAAGGAGGGAGGGGGAGGAGTTGTTTAGCTGTCCAGATGCAACTTTAATGTTTCGGTTCACTCTCAGCTGCTCTCATAGTGAGGTTTTCAGAATAAAAGCACAGTACTCTACCTGCTCAGCACCAAACAGGAAACAGACACTGGAGACTAGCTGGTGGACATTTAGAGCATTTAGATCAGGGGTGTCAAACATGCGGCCCGTGGGCCAGAAGTGGCCCGCTGAGAGGTCCAATCCGGCCCAGTTTCCTTCTTCCTCTTTTCCTTCCTTCCGTGTGTCCTTCCTACCTTTCTTCCTCCCTGTCTTCTTTTCCTCCCTTACTTACTTATTTCCTTCCTTCCTTCCTTCTTTTCTTCCATCTGTCTTCTCTTCCTTCCTTCCTCCCTTCCTTCCTTCCTTCTTTCTTGTCTTCTCTTCTCTTCCTTCCATCTGTCTTTCCTCCCTTTCTTCCTTCCTTCCTGTATTCTCTTCCTTCTCCTTCTTCTTTTCTTTCCTTCCTTATTTCCTTCCTTCCTTCTTTTCCTTCCTTCCTTATTTCCTTCCTTCCTTCCTTCTTGTCTTCTCTTCTCTTCCTTCCATCTGTCTTTTCTCCCTTTCTTCCTTCCTTCCTGTATTCTCTTCCTTCTCCTTCTTCTTTTCTTTCCTTCCTTATTTCCTTCCTTCCTCCATCTGTCCTTCCTTCCTTCCTTCCATCTGTCTTTCCTCCATCTGTCTTTCCTCCCTTTCTTCCTTCCTTCCTGTATTCTCTTCCTTCTCCTCCTTCTTTTCCTTCTTTTCCTTCCTTCCTTTTAATGATCCGGGTTAGAGAGAATAAGTTCAATATATAAACTTAAAGATGATGATGTGTTCACTGTTTCTCTCTGTGGACAAAAAAAAAATCAGTTATTGCAGGTTTAACCCTTGATAGGACACTCATTGAAAGGAAAGGAGGAAGGAAGGGAGGGAAGGAAGGAGGGAAAGGAAGGAAGGAAAGGAGGAAGGAAGGAAGGAAGGTAGGGGGGAGGACAGAAAGAGAGAAGGGAGGGAGGGAGGAAAGAAAGAGAGAAGGAGGTAAGGAAGGAAGGAAGGAAGAAGAAAGGGGGATGGAGGAAGGAAAGAAGGAAGGAAGGAAGGATGGAAAGAAGGAAGGGAGGAGAGAAGGAGGGAGGGAGGAAGGACAGATGGAAGGAAGGAAGGACGGAGGAAGGAAGGAAAGGACGGAGGAAATAAGGAACGAGGGAGGGAGAAAGGAAAAGAGGAAGGGAAGAAAGAAGGCAGGGAGGAAGGAAAGTTAGGAAAGAAGGAAAGAAGGAAGGAAGGAAGGAAGGATTATAAGGAAGTTACCAAATATAATTATTTGCCCAATAAAGGGTTAACTGCTGCTATGTATGCAATAAGAGGGACTGGATTCAATAGACTGATCTCCATGACAACTGTGTGTGTGTGTGTGTGTGTGTGTGTGTGTGTGTGTGTGTGTGTGTGTGTGTGTGTGTGTGTAGGCCTGCTGCTGGAGGACAACCCGTCCATCAGGGCCATCACTCTGGGTCACGGTCACATCCTGGTGGGAACCAAGAACGGTGAAGTTCTGGAGATCGACAAAACCGGACCGATGACACTACTGGTGCAGGTGTGTGTGTGTGTGTGTGTGTGTGTGTGTGTGTGTGTGTCTGTGTGTGTGTGTGTGTGTGTGTGTGTATGTGTGTGTGTTTGTGTGTGTGTGTGTGTATGTGTGTGTGTGACTGTGTGTGTGTACCTCAGGGATTCTTTAAATGTCTGGTAGTCTGGTACGGCACCTGTTGCCATGGTGAGAAGAGCTGTGTGCTGCAGATCGATGAGTTGGTTGGACACACACACACACATTCACGCTCACACACACACACACACACACACACACACACACACACACACATTCACGCCCACACACACACTGAAAGGGAGCAGATCAATATTCTTCACACTTTTCGGTCTCGATCAAGTATTTAAAATGTGTGTGTGTGTGTGTGTGTGTGTGTGTGTGAGAGAGCGTGAATGTGTGTGTGTGTGTGTGTGTGTATGTGTGTGTGTGTGTGTGTGTGTGTGTGTGTGTGTGTTGCCTTTATGACTCACTTGAGTGCTTTTTGATGTGATGTGCTCATAGCTTATTCCTGTCTTTATGATGAAGACCAATTTCAGGTTAAAACCATTGTTGTGAGGACCTTCGTGCATTAATGGCTCCTTAACACTTCAAAGGGTTGTAAGAAGGAGGAGGAGGAGGAGGAGGGGGGGGGGGGGGGAGGAGGTGGAGGAAGGAAGGGAGGGAGGGGGAGGAGGAGGAGGGAGGGAGGGAAGAGGAGGAGAAGGGAGAGGGGGAGGATGAGGAGGAGGAAAGGAGGGAGGAGGAGGAGAGAGGGAGGAGGAGGAGGAAGAGGAGGGAGGGAGGAGGAGGAGGAGGAGGAGAGAGGGAGGAGGAGGAGGAGGAGGAGGAAGAGGAAGAGGAAGAGGAGGAAGGGAGGAGGAGGAGGAGGGGGGGAGGAGGAGGAGGAGAGGGAGGAGGAGGAGGAGGAGGAGGAGGAGAGGGAGGAAGAGGAGGAGGAGGGAGGAAGGGAGGAGGAGGAAGGG
Source organism: Scomber japonicus (assembly GCF_027409825.1). Classification (NCBI taxonomy): domain Eukaryota; kingdom Metazoa; phylum Chordata; class Actinopteri; order Scombriformes; family Scombridae; genus Scomber; species Scomber japonicus. Next base: position 2,616,973 of record NC_070591.1, on the reverse strand, counting down.
AGGAAAATGAGGAAATCTGAAATCTTGACATGGAAGTAAGGGAGGAGGAGGAGGAAGAGGAAGGAAGGGAGGAGAAGGAAGAGGAGGAGGAGGAGGAGGGGGGCGGGAGGGGGAGGGGGGGCGGGGGTGCACTCCTTCTTATCTGAGCACACAGACATGATACACATATTTTTAGATTCAGTATGAATTACACTTCCTGAGGATATCATCATCATCTCTGAATGATGTCAATTGCAAAATCTCCATAAATCTCAGAAATCTGAGACGGAAAGACGGAAAGACACATTCACATTTTAAAGTTTATTTCGGTATCAGAGTAATCCAGTGATAGTCTGTCTGTTCATCCATGTGCTGCACGACAGACACGATCTTCTAATGGTTCATTCTGCAAACTTTTATTAGAGATTATTTAACAAAATGCAAATAAATAAAAGCTTGGACAAAAAGGGATTCAAGCTGTAGTCTAACTCAATGAATCCATGGCAACCGTATGCTTCCTGTCTCCTCCTAAAATGATTTAATATTGATGTAGTAAATGTGTGTGTGTGTGTGTGTGTGTGCAGGGTCATATGGAGGGGGAGGTTTGGGGTCTGGCCTCCCACCCGCTCCTCCCCGTCTGCGCCACCGTCAGCGACGATAAAACGCTGCGACTGTGGGAGACGTCAGCCAATCACCGCATGGTGGCCGTCCGCAAGCTGAAGAGAGGTCAGAGTAAAAGTACTAGTTAGCTAGCTTACACTACTTTATATACAGTTAGCTAGCTTACACTACTTTATATACAGTTAGCTAGCTTACACTACTTTATATACAGTTAGCTAGCTTACACTACTTTATATACAGTTAGCTAGCTTACACTACTTTATATACAGTTAGCTAGTTTATACTACTTTATATACAGTTAGCTAGTTTATACTACTTTATATACAGTTAGCTAGTTTACACTACTTTATATACAGTTAGCTAGTTTACACTACTTTACATACAGTTAGCTAGCTTATACTACTTTATATACAGTTAGCTAGTTTATACTACTTTATATACAGTTAGCTAGTTTACACTACTTTATATACAGTTAGCTAGTTTATACTACTTTATATACAGTTAGCTAGTTTATACTACTTTATATACAGTTAGCTAGTTTATACTACTTTATATACAGTTAGCTAGTTTATACTACTTTATATACAGTTAGCTAGTTTACACTACTTTATATACAGTTAGCTAGTTTACACTACTTTATATACAGTTAGCTAGTTTATACTACTTTATATACAGTTAGCTAGTTTATACTACTTTATATACAGTTAGCTAGTTTACGCTACTTTATATACAGTTAGCTAGTTTACACTACTTTATATACAGTTAGCTAGTTTACACTACTTTATATACAGTTAGCTAGTTTATACTACTTTATACACAGTTAGCTAGTTTACACTACTTTATATACAGTTAGCTAGTTTATGCTACTTTATATACAGTTAGCTAGTTTACACTACTTTATATACAGTTAGCTAGTTTACACTACTTTATACAGTTAGCTAGTTTATACTACTTTATATACAGTTAGCTAGTTTACACTACTTTATACAGTTAGCTAGTTTATACTACTTTATATACAGTTAGCTAGTTTATACTACTTTATACAGTTAGCTAGTTTACACTACTTTATATACAGTTAGCTAGTTTACACT